>NW_027328742.1:15160747-15430747 GCF_048564905.1 Vicugna pacos | reverse complement strand
TCCACCACCTCTTCTCCACCTCCACCTCCTCCACATCCACCTCCTCCTCCTCCACATCCTCCTCCTCCTCCACATCCTCGTCTTCCTCCTCCACCACCTCCTCCTCACCCACCACCTCTTCCTCCACCTCCACCACCTCCTCCTTCTCCTCCACCTCCTCCTCCTCCTCCACCTCCTCCTCCACCTGCTCCTACTCCTCCACATTCCTTTTTAGGTAGAGAAAGGTAGTACTGCTCTTCCTGGTCCTAGAAGCCAGGAAGGAACTGAGCGTACTTTGAGATTCCATTGAAAGACTGCTTCTGGCTCTTTTCATTACAGGCTAAATGCTGCACCAGTGATAAATCTACTTCCAGCTGGATTTATCAGGTTAATTCTCCATAATTCAACTCTTGAATTCACTGCAGGCTATCTGGAAGACTGGCAGCTATTACTTTCTTTGTTAACAGTTGCGTATGAAGTAGCTTTACTTAAATATTATTTTCAAAATTAGACAGAATCTTGAGGATTATTGTAATAATCCTCCTCCACCTCCTCCTCCACCTCCTCCTCCTCCTCCACCTCCTCCTCCCACCTGCTCCACCACCTCCTCCATCTCCTCCACCACCTCCTCCTCCTCCACCTCCTCCTCCTCCTCCACCTCCTCCTGTTCCTCCACTTCCTCCACCTCCACCTCCTCCACATCCTCCACATCCTCCTCCTCCTCCTCCACCACCTCCTCCTCATCCACCACCTCCTTCTCCACCTCCACCTCCTCCACATCCACCTCCTCCTCCTCCACATTCTCCTCCTCCTCCACATCCTCCTCTTCCTCTTCCACCACCTCCTCCTCACCCACCACCTCTTCCTCCACCTCCACCACCTCCTCCTCCTCCTCCACCTCCTCCTCCTCCTCCACCTCCTCCTCCACCTCCTCCTAGTCCTCCACATTCCTGTTTAGGTAGAGAAAGGTAGTACTGCTCTTCCTGGTCCTAGAAACCAGGAAAGAACTGAGCGTACTTTGAGATTGCATCGAAAGACTGCTCCTGGCTCTTTTTATTAAAGGCTAAATGCTGCACCAGTGGTAAATCTACTTCCAGGTTGATTTATCCAGTTAATTCTCCATAATTTAATTCTTGAACTCATTGCAGGCTATCTGGAAGACTGGCAGCAATTACTTTCTTTGTTAACAGTTGCGTATGAACTACCTTTAATTAAATATTATTTTGGAAATTAGACAGAATCTTGAGGATTATTGTAATAATCCTCCTCCACCTCCTCCTCCTCCTCCACCTCCTCCTCCACCTCCTCCTGCACCTCCTCCTCCACCTCCTCCACCTCCTCCTCCACCTCCTTCTACTCCTCCACATTCCTTTTTAGGTAGAGAAAGGTAGTACTGCCCTTCCTGGTCCTAGAAACCTGGAAAGAACTGAGCGTACTTTGAGATTGCATTGAAACGCTACTTCTGCATCTTTTCATTACAGGCTAAATGCTGCACCAGTGGTAAATCTACTTCCAGCTTGATTTATCCACTTAATTATCCAGAATTTAACTCTTGAATTCATTGCAGGCTATCTGGAAGACTGGCAGCAATTACTTTCTTTGTTAACAGTTGCGTATGATGTAGCTTTAATTAAATATTATTTCCGAAATCAGATAGAATCTTGAGGATTATTGTAATAATCCTCCTCCACCTCCTCCTCCTCCACCTCCTCCTCCTCCACCTCCTCCTCCACCTCCTCCACCTCCACCTCCTCCTCCTCCTCCTCCACTTCCTCCACCTCCACCTCCTCCACATCCTCCTACTCCTCCACATCCTCCTCCACATCCTCCTCCTCCTTCACCTCCTCCTACCTTCCTAGGGGAGGGTAAACAGTTTAACCAGTGCCTCACCCGGTTTCAAATGGATGATGCTAGAAGTAGTAGGAATGAGGCGGGTAGCAGCCAGAAGCTCATGTTGTTCATACGGGGAAATGTCTTGTCTGGGGCGCCAAGTATTAAAGGAACCAGTCAATTTCCGAAGCCCACAATCGTGATTGGTATGACTAATCTTCCTCCTCCACCTCCTCCTCCACCTCCTCCACCTCCTCCTCTTCCACCTCCTCCTCCTACTCCTCCGCATCCTCCTCCTTCTCCACCACATTCTCCTCCTCCACATCCTCCTCCTCCACATCCTCCACCTTCACCACCTCCTCCTCCTCCTCCACCACCTCCTCCTTCTCCATCTCGTTCACCTCCTCTTCCTCCACCTCCTCCTCCTCCACCTCCTCCTACTCCTCCACATTCCTTTTTAGGTAGAGAAAGGTAGTACTGCTCTTCCTGGTCCTAGAAACCAGAAAAGAACTGAGCGTACTTTGAGATTCCATCGAAAGACTGCTTTAGGCTCTTTTCATTAGAGGCTAAATGCTGCACCAGTGGTAAATCTACTTCCAGCTTGATGTATCCAGTTAATTCTCCATAATTTAACTCTTGAACCCATTGCAGGCTATCTGGAAGACTGGCAGCAATTACTTTCTTTGTTAACAGTTGCGTATGAAGTAGCTTTAATTAAATATTATTTTGGAAATTAGACAGAATCTTGAGGATTATTGTAATAATCCTCCTCCACCTCCTCCTCCTCCTCCACCTCCCCCTCCTCCACCTCCTCCTCCTCCACCTCCTCCTCCTTCACCTCCTCCTCCTCCACCTCCTCCTCCTCCTCCACCTCCTCCTCCTCCACCTCCTCCTCCTCCTCCACATCCTCCTCCTCCTCCACATCCTCCTCCTCCTCATCCTCCTCCTCCACCACCTACTTCTCCTCCACCACCTCCTCCTGCACCTCCTCCTCCACCTGCTCCACCACCTCCTCCATCTCCTCCACCACCTCCTCCTCCTCCACCTCCTCCTACTCCACCTCCTCCTCCACCTCCTCCTGCTCCTCCACTTCCTCCAACTCCACCTCCTCCACATCCTCCTCCTCCTCCTCCACCACCTCCTCCTCATCCACCACCTCTTCTCCACCTCCACCTCCTCCACATCCACCTCCTCCTCCTCCACATCCTCCTCCTCCTCCACATCCTCGTCTTCCTCCTCCACCACCTCCTCCTCACCCACCACCTCTTCCTCCACCTCCACCACATCCTCCTTCTCCTCCACCTCCTCCTCCTCCTCCACCTCCTCCTCCACCTGCTCCTAGTCCTCCACATTCCTTTTTAGGTAGAGAAAAGTAGTACTGTACTTCCTGGTCCTAGAAACCAGGAAGGAACTGAGCGTACTTTGAGATTCCATTGAAAGACTGCTTCTGGCTCTTTTCATTACAGGCTAAATGCTGCACCAGTGATAAATCTACTTCCAGCTGGATTTATCAGGTTAATTCTCCATAATTCAACTCTTGAATTCACTGCAGGCTATCTGGAAGACTGGCAGCTATTACTTTCTTTGTTAACAGTTGCGTATGAAGTAGCTTTACTTAAATATTATTTTCAAAATTAGACAGAATCTTGAGGATTATTGTAATAATCCTCCTCCACCTCCTCCTCCACCTCCTCCTCCACCTCCTCCTCCACCTGCTCCACCACCTCCTCCATCTCCTCCACCACCTCCTCCTCCTCCACCTCCTCCTCCTCCTCCACCTCCTCCTGTTCCTCCACTTCCTCCACCTCCACCTCCTCCACATCCTCCACATCCTCCTCCTCCTCCTCCACCACCTCCTCCTCATCCACCACCTCCTTCTCCACCTCCACCTCCTCCACATCCACCTCCTCCTCCTCCACATTCTCCTCCTCCTCCACATCCTCCTCTTCCTCTTCCACCACCTCCTCCTCACCCACCACCTCTTCCTCCACCTCCACCACCTCCTCCTCCTCCTCCACCTCCTCCTCCTCCTCCACCTCCTCCTCCACCTCCTCCTAGTCCTCCACATTCCTGTTTAGGTAGAGAAAGGTAGTACTGCTCTTCCTGGTCCTAGAAACCAGGAAAGAACTGAGCGTACTTTGAGATTTCATTGAAAGACTGCTTCTGGCTCTTTTCATTAGAGGCTAAATGCTGCACCAGTGATAAATCTACTTCCAGCTGGATTTATCAGGTTAATTCTCCATAATTCTACTCTTGAATTCACTGCAGGCTATCTGGAAGACTGGCAGCAATTACTTTCTTTGTTAACAGTTGCGTATGAAGTAGCTTTACCTAAACATTATTTTCGAAATTAGAATCTTGAGGATTATTGTAATAATCCTCCTCCACCTCCTCCTCCTCCACCTCCTCCTCCTCCTCCACCTCCTCCTCCGCCTCCTCCACCTCCACCTCCTCCTCGTCCTCCACTTCCTCCAGCTCCACCTCCTTCACATCCTCCTCTTCCTCCACATCCTCCTCCACATCCTCCTGCTCCTCCACCTCCTCCTACCCTCCTAGGGGAGGGTAAAAAGTTCAACAAGTGCCTCACCCGGCTTCAACTATGGATGATGCTAGAAGTACTAGGAATGAGGGGGGTAGCAGCCAGAAGCTCATGTTGTTCATACGGGGAAATGTCATGTCTGGGGCGACAAGCATTAAAGGAACCAGTCAATTTCCGAAGCCCCCAATCGTGATTGGTATGACTAATCCTCCTCCTCCTCCTCCTCCACCTCCTCCTCTTCCACTTCCTCCTCCTCCTCCACCTCCTCCTCCACATTCTCCTCCTCCACATCCTCCTCCTCCACATCCTCCTCCTCCTCCTCCACATCCTCCTCCTCCTCCACCACATTCTCCTCCTCCACATCCTCCTCCTCCACATCCTCCTCCTTCTCCACCTCCTCCTCCTCCACCTTCACCTCCTCCTCCTCCAACACCTCCTCCTTCTCCTCCTCCTCCACCTCCTCCTCCTCCACCACCTCCTCCTACTCCTCCACATTCCTTTTTAGGTAGAGAAAGGTAGTACTGCTCTTCCTGGTCCTAGAAACCAGGAAAGAATTGAGTGTACTTTGAGATTCCATCGAAAGACTGCTTCTGGCTCTTTTCATTAGAGGCTAAATGCTGCACCAGTGGTAAATCTACTTCCAGCTTGATTTATCCAGTTAATTCTCCATAATTCAACTGTTGAACTCATTGCAGGCTATCTGGAAGACTGGCAGCAATTACTTTCTTTGTTAACAGTTGCGTATGAAGTAGCTTTAATTAAATATTATTTTGGAAATTAGACAGAATCATGAGGATTATTGTAATAATCCTCCTCCACCTCCTCCTCCTCCCCCAACTCCTCCTCCTCCACCTCCTCCTCCACCTCCTCCTCCTCCACCTCCTCCTCCTTCACCTCCTCCTCCTCCACCTCCTCTTCCTCCACCTCCTCCTCCTCCACCACCTCCACCTCCTCCTACTCCTCCACATTCCTTTTTAGGTAGAGAAAGGTAGTACTGCTCTTCCTGGTCCTAGAAACCAGGAAAGAACTGAGCGTACTTTGAGATTCCATTGAAAGGCTGCTTCTGGCTCTTTTCATTACAGGATAAATGCTGCACCAGTGGTAAATCTACTTTCAGCTTGATTTATTCAGTTAATTCTCCAGAATTCAACTCTTGAATTCATTGCAGGCTATCTGGAAGACTGGCAGCAATTACTTTCTTTGTTAACAGTTGCGTATGAAGTACCTTTAATTAAATATTATTTTGGAAATTAGACAGAATCTTGAGGATTATGGTAATAATCCTCCTCCACTTCCTCCTCCACATTCTCCTCCTCCACATCCTCCTCCTCCACATCCTCCTCCTCCTCCACATCCTCCTCGTCCTCCACCACATTTTCCTCCTCCACATCCTCCTCCTCCACATCCTGCTCCTTCTCCACCTCCTCCTCCTCCACTTTCACCACCTCCTCCTCCTCCTCCACCACCTCCTCCTTCTCCATCTCGTCCACCTCCTCCTCCTCCTCCTCCTACTCCTCCACATTGCTTTTTAGTTAGAGAAAGGTAGTACTGCTCTTCCTGGTCCTAGAAACCAGAAAAGAACTGAGCGTACTTTGAGATTCCATCGAAAGACTGCTTCTGGCTCTTTTCATTAGAGGCTAAATGCTGCACTAGTGGTAAATCTATTTCCAGCTTGATTTATCCAGTTAATTCTCCATAATTTAAATCTTGAACTCATTGCAGGCTATCTGGAAGACTGGCAGCAATTACTTTCTTTGTTAACAGTTGCGTATGAAGTAGCTTTAATTAAATATTATTTTGAAAATTAGACAGAATCTTGAGGATTATTGTAATATTCCTTCTCCACCTTCTCCTCCTCCTCCTTCTCCTCCACCTCCTCCTCCTCCACCTCCTCCTCCTCCTCCACCTCGTCCACCTCCTCCTCCTCCTCCACATCGTCCTCCTCCTCCACCTCCTCCACCTCCTCCTCCACCTCCTCCATCTCCTCCTCCTCCTCCACTTCCTCCACCTCCACCTCCTCCACATCCTCCTCCTCCTCCACATCCTCCTCCACATCCTCCTCCTCCTCCACCTCCTCTTCCCTCCTAGGGGAGGGTACACAGTTCAACTAGTGCCTCACCCGGCTTCAACTATGGATGATGCTAGAAGTAGTAGGAATGAGGCGGGTAGCAGCCACAAGCTCATGTTGTTCATACGGGGAAATGTCATGTCTGGGGCGCCAAGCATTAAAGGAACCAGTCAATTTCCGAAGCCCCCAATCGTGATTGGTATGACTAATCCTCCTCCTCCACCTCCTCCTCCTCCTCCTCCACATCCTCCTACTCCTCCACATCCTCCTCCTCCTCCACATCCTCCTCCACATCCTCTTCCTCCACATCCTCCTCGTCCTCCTCCACCTTCTCCTCCACCTCTTCTTCCACCTCCTCCTTCTCCTCCTCCACGTCCTCCTCCTCCTCCTCCACCTCCTCCTCCACCTCCTCCTACTCCTCCACATTCCTTTTTATGTAGAGAAAGGTAGAACTGCTCTTCCTGGTCCTAGAAACCAGGAAAGAACTGAGCGTACTTTGAGATTCCATCGAAAGACTGCTTCTAGCTCTTTTCATTAGAGGCTAAATGCTGCACCAGTGGTAAATCTACTTCCAGCTTGATTTATCCAGTTAATTCTCCATAATTCAACTCTAGAATTCATTGCAGGGTATCTGGAAGAGTGGCAACAATTACTTTCCTTGTTAACAGTTGCGTATGAAGTAGGTGTAATTAAATATTATTTTGGAAATTAGACAGAATCTTGAGAAGTATTGTAATAATCCTCCTCCACCTCCTCCTCCTCCTCCTCCTCCTCCTCCACCTACTTCTCCTCCTCCATCTCCTCCTCCTCCTCCTCCACCTCCTCTTCCACCTCTTTCTACTCCTCCACATTCCTTCTTAGGTAGAGAAAGGTAGTACTGCTCTTCCTGGTCCTAGAAACCTTGAAAGAACTGAGCGTACTTTGAGATTCCATTGAAACGCTGCTTCTGCCTCTTTTCATTACAGACTAAATGCTGCACCAGTGGTAAATCTACTTCCAGCTTGATTTATCCACTTAATTATCCAGAATTCAACTCTTGAATTCATTGCAGGCTATCTGGAAGACGGGCAGCAATTACTTTCTTTGTTAACAGTTGCGTATGAAGTAGCTTTAATTAAATATTATTTTCGAAATCAGATAGAATCTTGAGGATTATTGTAATAATCCGCCTCCACCTCCTCCTCCTCCACCTTCTCCTCCACCTCTTCCACCTCCTCCTCCACCTCCTACTCCTCCACCTCCTCCTCCTCCTCCTCCACTTCCTCCACTTCCACCTCCTCCACATCCTCCTCCTCCCCCACTTCCTCCTCCTCCACATCATCGTCCACATCCTACTCCTCCTCCACCTCCTACTACCCTCCTAGGGGAGGGTAAACAGTTCAACTAGTGCCTCACCCGGCTTCAACTATGGATGATGCTAGAAGTAGTAGGAATGAAGTGGGTAGCAGCCAGAAGCTCATGTTGTTCATACGGGGAAATGTCATGTCTGGGGCGCCAAGCATTAAAGGCACCAGTCAATTTCCGAAGCCCCCAATCGTGATTGGTATGACTAATCCTCCTCCTCCACCTCCTCCTCCTCCTCCTCTTCCACCTCCTCCTCCTCCTTCACCTCCTCCTCCACATTCTCCTCCTCCACATTATCCTCCTCCACATCCTCCTCCTCCTCCACCTTCACCACCTCCTCCTTCTCCTCCTCCTCCACCTCCTCCTCCTCCACCACCTCCTCCTACTCCTCCACATTCCTTTTTAGGTAGAGAAAGGTAGTACTGCTCTTCCTGGTCCTAGAAACCAGAAAAGAACTGAGCGTACTTTGAGATTCCATCGAAAGACTGCTTCTGGCTCTTTTCATTAGAGGCTAAATGCTGCACCAGTGGTAAATCTACTTCCAGCTTGATTTATCCAGTTAATTCTCCATAATTTAACTCTTGAACTCATTGCAGGCTATCTGGAAGACTGGCAGCAATTACTTTCTTTGTTAACAGTTGCGTATGAAGTAGCATTAATTAAATATTATTTTCGAAATTAGACAGAATCTTGAGGATTATTGTAATAATCCTCCTCCACCTCCTCCACCTCCTCCTCCACCTCCTCCTCCTCCTCCTCCGCTTCCTCCAACTTCTCCTCCTCCTCCACTTCCTCCACCTCCACCTCCTCCACATCCTCCTCCTCCTCCACATCCTCCTCCTCCACATCCTCCTCCACATCCTTCTCCTACTCCACCTCCTCCTACCCTCCTAGGGGAGGGTAAACAGTTCAACTAGTGCCTCACCCGGCTTCAACTATGGATGATGCTAGAAGTACTAGGAATGAGGGGGGTAGCAGCCAGAAGCTCATGTTGTTCATACGGGGAAATGTCATGTCTGGGGCGCCAAGCATTAAAGGCACCAGTCAATTTCTGAAGCCCCCAATCGTGATTGGTATGACTAATCCTCCTCCTCCACCTCCTCCTCCTCCTCCACACCCTCCTCTTCCACCTACTCCTCCTCCACCTACTCCTCCTCCACATCCTCCTCCTCCACATCCTCCTCCTCCTCCACATCCTCCTCTTGCTCCACCAGATTCTCTTCCTCCATATCCTCCTCCTTCTCCACTTCCTCCACCTTCACCTCCTCCTACTCCTCCTCCTCCACCACCTCCTCCTTCTCCTCCTCCACATTCCTATTTAGGTAGAGAAAGTAGTACTGCTCTTCCTGGTCCTAGAAACCAGAAAAGAACTGAGCGTACTTTGAGATTCCATCGAAAGACTGCTTCTGGCTCTTTTCATTAAAGGCTAAATGCTGCACCAGTGGTAAATCTACTTCCAGGTTGATTTATCCAGTTAATTCTTCATAATTTAACTCTTGAACTCATTGCAGGCTATCTGGAAGACTGGCAGCAATTACCTTCTTTGTGAACAATTGCGTATGAACTACCTTTAATTAAATATTATTTTGGAAATTAGACAGAATCTTGAGGATTATTGTAATAATCCTCCTCCACCTCCGCCTCCTCCTCCTCCTCCTCGTCCTCCACCTCCTCCTCCACCTCCTCCTCCTCCTCCACCTCCTCTTCGTCGTCCTCCACCTCCTCCTCCTCCTCCACCTCCTCCACCTCCTCCTCCACCTCCTTCTACTCCTCCACATTCCTTTTTAGGTAGAGAAAGGTAGTACTGCCCTTCCTGGTCCTAGAAACCTGGAAAGAACTGAGCGTACTTTGAGATTCCATTGAAACGCTACTTCTGCCTCTTTTCATTAGAGGCTAAATGCTGCACCAGTGGTAAATCTACTTCCAGCTTGATTTATCCACTTAATTATCCAGAATTCAACTCTTGAATATATTGCAGGCTATCTGGAAGACTGGCAGCAATTACTTTCTTTGTTAACAGTTGCGTATGATGTAGCTTTAATTAAATATTATTTCCGTAATCAGATAGAATCTTGAGGATTATTGTAATAATCCTCCTCCACCTCTTCCTCCTCCACCTCCTCCTCCTCCTCCACCTCCTCCTTCACCTCCTCCTCCACCTCCACCTCCTCCTCCACCTCCTCCTCCTCCACTTCCTCCACCTCCACCTCCTCCACATCCTCCTACTCCTCCACATCCTCCTCCACATCCTCCTCCTCCTCCACCTCCTCCTACCTTCCTAGGGGAAGGTAAACAGTTCAACTAGTGCCTCACCCGGTTTCAACTATGGATGATGCTAGAAGTAGTAGGAATGAGGCGGGTAGCAGCCAGAAGCTCATGTTGTTCATACGGGGAAATGTCTTGTCTGGGGCGCCAAGCATTAAAGGAACCAGTCAATTTCCGAAGCCCACAATCGTGATTGGTATGACTAATCCTCCTCCTCCACCTTCTCCTCCACCTCCTCCTCTTCCACCTCCTCCTCCTCCTCCTCCACATCCTCCTCCTCCTCCACATCTTCCTCCTCCTCCACCACATTCTCCTCCTCCACATCCTCCTCCTCCACATCCTCCTCCTACTCCACCTCCTCCTCCTCCACCTTCTCCTCCACCTCCTCCTCCTACTCCACCTCCTCCTACTCCTCCACATTCCTTTTTAGGTAGAGAAAGGTAGTACTGCTCTTCCTGGTCCTAGAAACCAGGAAAGAACTGAGCGTACTTTGAGATTCCATCGAAAGACTGCTTCTGGCTCTTTTCATTAGAGGCTAAATGCTGCACCAGTGGTAAATCTACTTCCAGCTTGATTTATCCAGTTAATTCTCCATTATTTAACTCTTGAATTCATTGCAAGCTATCTGGAAGACTGGCAGCAATTACTTTCTTTGTTAACAGTTGCGTATGAAGTAGCTTTAATTAAATAATATTTTGGAAATTAGACAGAATCTTGAGGATTATTGTAATAATCCTCCTCCACCTCCTCCTCCTTCACCTCCTCCTCCTCCACCTCCTCCTCCTCCTCCACGTCCTCCTCCTCCTCCACCACCTCCTCCTCCTCCTCCACCTCCTCCACCTCCTCCTCCACCTCCTCCTCCTCCACCTCCTCCTCCACATCCTCCTCCTCCTCCACATCCTCCTCCTCCTCCACCACCTCCTTCTCCTCCACCACCTCCTCCTGCACCTCCTCCTCCACCTGCTCCACCACCTCCTCCATCTCCTCCACCACCTCCTCCTCCTCCACCTCCTCCTACTCCACCTCCTCCTCCACCTCCTCCTGCTCCTCCACTTCCTCCTCCTCCTCCTCCACCACCTCCTCCTCATCCACCACCTCCTTCTCCACCTCCACTTCCTCCACATCCACCTCCTCCTCCTCCACATTCTCCTCCTCCTCCTCCACATCCTCCTCCTCCTCCACATCCTCCTCTTCCACCTCCACCACCTCCTCCTCACCCACCACCTCTTCCTCCACCTCCACCACCTCCTCCATCTCCTCCACCTCCTCCTCCTCCTCCTCCACCTCCTCCTAGTCCTCCACATTCCTTTTTAGGTAGAGAAAGGTAGTACTGCTCTTCCTGGTCCTAGAAACCAGGAAGGAAGTGAGCGCACTTTGAGATTGCATCGAAAGACTGCTCCTGGCTCTTTTTATTAAAGGCTAAATGCTGCACCAGTGGTAAATCTACTTCCAGGTTGATTTATCCAGTTAATTCTCCATAATTTAATTCTTGAACTCATTGCAGGCTATCTGGAAGACTGGCAGCAATTACTTTCTTTGTTAACAGTTGCGTATGAACTACCTTTAATTAAATATTATTTTGGAAATTAGACAGAATCTTGAGGATTATTGTAATAATCCTCCTCCACCTCCTCCTCCTCCTCCACCTCCTCCTCCACCTCCTCCTGCACCTCCTCCTCCACCTCCTCCACCTCCTCCTCCACCTCCTTCTACTCCTCCACATTCCTTTTTAGGTAGAGAAAGGTAGTACTGCCCTTCCTGGTCCTAGAAACCTGGAAAGAACTGAGCGTACTTTGAGATTGCATTGAAACGCTACTTCTGCATCTTTTCATTACAGGCTAAATGCTGCACCAGTGGTAAATCTACTTCCAGCTTGATTTATCCACTTAATTATCCAGAATTTAACTCTTGAATTCATTGCAGGCTATCTGGAAGACTGGCAGCAATTACTTTCTTTGTTAACAGTTGCGTATGATGTAGCTTTAATTAAATATTATTTCCGAAATCAGATAGAATCTTGAGGATTATTGTAATAATCCTCCTCCACCTCCTCCTCCTCCTCCACCTCCTCCTCCTCCTCCACCTCCTCCTCCACCTCCTCCACCTCCTCCTCCTCCTCCTCCACTTCCTCCACCTCCACCTCCTCCACATCCTCCTACTCCTGCACATCCTCCTCCACATCCTCCTCCTCCTGCACCTCCTCCTACCTTCCTAGGGGAGGGTAAACAGTTTAACCAGTGCCTCACCCGGTTTCAAATGGATGATGCTAGAAGTAGTAGGAATGAGGCGGGTAGCAGCCAGAAGCTCATGTTGTTCATACGGGGAAATGTCTTGTCTGGGGCGCCAAGTATTAAAGGAACCAGTCAATTTCCGAAGCCCACAATCGTGATTGGTATGACTAATCTTCCTCCTCCACCTCCTCCTCCACCTCCTCCACCTCCTCCTCCACCTCCTCCACCTCCTCCTCTTCCACCTCCTCCTCCTACTCCTCCGCATCCTCCTCCTTCTCCACCACATTCTCCTCCTCCACATCCTCCTCCTCCACATCCTCCACCTTCACCACCTCCTCCTCCTCCTCCACCACCTCCTCCTTCTCCATCTCGTTCACCTCCTCTTCCTCCACCTCCTCCTCCTCCACCTCCTCCTACTCCTCCACATTCCTTTTTAGGTAGAGAAAGGTAGTACTGCTCTTCCTGGTCCTAGAAACCAGAAAAGAACTGAGCGTACTTTGAGATTCCATCGAAAGACTGCTTTAGGCTCTTTTCATTAGAGGCTAAATGCTGCACCAGTGGTAAATCTACTTCCAGCTTGATGTATCCAGTTAATTCTCCATAATTTAACTCTTGAACCCATTGCAGGCTATCTGGAAGACTGGCAGCAATTACTTTCTTTGTTAACAGTTGCGTATGAAGTAGCTTTAATTAAATATTATTTTGGAAATTAGACAGAATCTTGAGGATTATTGTAATAATCCTCCTCCACCTCCTCCTCCTCCTCCACCTCCCCCTCCTCCACCTCCTCCTCCTCCACCTCCTCCTCCTTCACCTCCTCCTCCTCCACCTCCTCCTCCTCCTCCACCTCCTCCTCCTCCACCTCCTCCTCCTCCTCCACATCCTCTCCTCCTCCACATCCTCCTCCTCCTCATCCTCCTCCTCCACCACCTACTTCTCCTCCACCACCTCCTCCTGCACCTCCTCCTCCACCTGCTCCACCACCTCCTCCATCTCCTCCACCACCTCCTCCTCCTCCACCTCCTCCTACTCCACCTCCTCCTCCACCTCCTCCTGCTCCTCCACTTCCTCCAACTCCACCTCCTCCACATCCTCCTCCTCCTCTTCCACCACCTCCTCCTCATCCACCACCTCTTCTCCACCTCCACCTCCTCCACATCCACCTCCTCCTCCTCCACATCCTCCTCCTCCTCCACATCCTCGTCTTCCTCCTCCACCACCTCCTCCTCACCCACCACCTCTTCCTCCACCTCCACCACCTCCTCCTTCTCCTCCACCTCCTCCTCCTCCTCCACCTCCTCCTCCACCTGCTCCTAGTCCTCCACATTCCTTTTTAGGTAGAGAAAGGTAGTACTGCTCTTCCTGGTCCTAGAAACCAGGAAGGAACTGAGCGTACTTTGAGATTCCATTGAAAGACTGCTTCTGGCTCTTTTCATTACAGGCTAAATGCTGCACCAGTGATAAATCTACTTCCAGCTGGATTTATCAGGTTAATTCTCCATAATTCAACTCTTGAATTCACTGCAGGCTATCTGGAAGACTGGCAGCTATTACTTTCTTTGTTAACAGTTGCGTATGAAGTAGCTTTACTTAAATATTATTTTCAAAATTAGACAGAATCTTGAGGATTATTGTAATAATCCTCCTCCACCTCCTCCTCCACCTCCTCCTCCACCTGCTCCACCACCTCCTCCATCTCCTCCACCACCTCCTCCTCCTCCACCTCCTCCTCCTCCTCCACCTCCTCCTGTTCCTCCACTTCCTCCACCTCCACCTCCTCCACATCCTCCACCTCCTCCTCCTCCTCCACCTCCTCCTCCACCTCCTCCTAGTCCTCCACATTCCTGTTTAGGTAGAGAAAGGTAGTACTGCTCTTCCTGGTCCTAGAAACCAGGAAAGAACTGAGCGTACTTTGTGATTGCATCGAAAGACTGCTCCTGGCTCTTTTTATTAAAGGCTAAATGCTGCACCAGTGGTAAATCTACTTCCAGGTTGATTTATCCAGTTAATTCTCCATAATTTAATTCTTGAACTCATTGCAGGCTATCTGGAAGACTGGCAGCAATTACTTTCTTTGTTAACAGTTGCGTATGAACTACCTTTAATTAAATATTATTTTGGAAATTAGACAGAATCTTGAGGATTATTGTAATAATCCTCCTCCACCTCCTCCTCCTCCTCCACCTCCTCCTCCACCTCCTCCTGCACCTCCTCCTCCACCTCCTCCACCTCCTCCTCCACCTCCTTCTACTCCTCCACATTCCTTTTTAGGTAGAGAAAGGTAGTACTGCCCTTCCTGGTCCTAGAAACCTGGAAAGAACTGAGCGTACTTTCAGATTGCATTGAAACGCTACTTCTGCATCTTTTCATTACAGGCTAAATGCTGCACCAGTGGTAAATCTACTTCCAGCTTGATTTATCCACTTAATTATCCAGAATTTAACCCTTGAATTCATTGCAGGCTATCTGGAAGACTGGCAGCAATTACTTTCTTTGTTAACAGTTGCGTATGATGTAGCTTTAATTAAATATTATTTCCGAAATCAGATAGAATCTTGAGGATTATTGTAATAATCCTCCTCCACCTCCTCCTCCTCCACCTCCTCCTCCTCCTCCACCTCCTCCTCCACCTCCTCCACCTCCACCTCCTCCTCCTCCTCCTCCACTTCCTCCACCTCCACCTCCTCCACATCCTCCTACTCCTCCACATCCTCCTCCACATCCTCCTCCTCCTTCACCTCCTCCTACCTTCCTAGGGGAGGGTAAACAGTTTAACCAGTGCCTCACCCGGTTTCAAATGGATGATGCTAGAAGTAGTAGGAATGAGGCGGGTAGCAGCCAGAAGCTCATGTTGTTCATACGGGGAAATGTCTTGTCTGGGGCGCCAAGTATTAAAGGAACCAGTCAATTTCCGAAGCCCACAATCGTGATTGGTATGACTAATCTTCCTCCTCCACCTCCTCCTCCACCTCCTCCACCTCCTCCTCTTCCACCTCCTCCTCCTACTCCTCCGCATCCTCCTCCTTCTCCACCACATTCTCCTCCTCCACATCCTCCTCCTCCACATCCTCCACCTTCACCACCTCCTCCTCCTCCTCCACCACCTCCTCCTTCTCCATCTCGTTCACCTCCTCTTCCTCCACCTCCTCCTCCTCCACCTCCTCCTACTCCTCCACATTCCTTTTTAGGTAGAGAAAGGTAGTACTGCTCTTCCTGGTCCTAGAAACCAGAAAAGAACTGAGCGTACTTTGAGATTCCATCGATAGACTGCTTTAGGCTCTTTCCATTAGAGGCTAAATGCTGCACCAGTGGTAAATCTACTTCCAGCTTGATGTATCCAGTTAATTCTCCATAATTTAACTCTTGAACCCATTGCAGGCTATCTGGAAGACTGGCAGCAATTACTTTCTTTGTTAACAGTTGCGTATGAAGTAGCTTTAATTAAATATTATTTTGGAAATTAGACAGCATCTTGAGGATTATTGTAATAATCCTCCTCCACCTCCTCCTCCTCCTCCACCTCCCCCTCCTCCACCTCCTCCTCCTCCACCTCCTCCTCCTTCACCTCCTCCTCCTCCACCTCCTCCTCCTCCTCCACCTCCTCCTCCTCCACCTCCTCCTCCTCCTCCACATCCTCCTCCTCCTCCACATCCTCCTCCTCCTCATCCTCCTCCTCCACCACCTACTTCTCCTCCACCACCTCCTCCTGCACCTCCTCCTCCACCTGCTCCACCACCTCCTCCATCTCCTCCACCACCTCCTCCTCCTCCACCTCCTCCTACTCCACCTCCTCCTCCACCTCCTCCTGCTCCTCCACTTCCTCCAACTCCACCTCCTCCACATCCTCCTCCTCCTCCTCCACCACCTCCTCCTCATCCACCACCTCTTCTCCACCTCCACCTCCTCCACATCCTCCTCCTCCTCATCCTCCTCCTCCACCACCTACTTCTCCTCCACCACCTCCTCCTGCACCTCCTCCTCCACCTGCTCCACCACCTCCTCCATCTCCTCCACCACCTCCTCCTCCTCCACCTCCTCCTACTCCACCTCCTCCTCCACCTCCTCCTGCTCCTCCACTTCCTCCAACTCCACCTCCTCCACATCCTCCTCCTCCTCCTCCACCACCTCCTCCTCATCCACCACCTCTTCTCCACCTCCACCTCCTCCACATCCACCTCCTCCTCCTCCACATCCTCCTCCTCCTCCACATCCTCGTCTTCCTCCTCCACCACCTCCTCCTCACCCACCACCTCTTCCTCCACCTCCACCACCTCCTCCTTCTCCTCCACCTCCTCCTCCTCCTCCACCTCCTCCTCCACCTGCTCCTAGTCCTCCACATTCCTTTTTAGGTAGAGAAAGGTAGTACTGCTCTTCCTGGTCCTAGAAACCAGGAAGGAACTGAGCGTACTTTGAGATTCCATTGAAAGACTGCTTCTGGCTCTTTTCATTACAGGCTAAATGCTGCACCAGTGATAAATCTACTTCCAGCTGGATTTATCAGGTTAATTCTCCATAATTCAACTCTTGAATTCACTGCAGGCTATCTGGAAGACTGGCAGCTATTACTTTCTTTGTTAACAGTTGCGTATGAAGTAGCTTTACTTAAATATTATTTTCAAAATTAGACAGAATCTTGAGGATTATTGTAATAATCCTCCTCCACCTCCTCCTCCACCTCCTCCTCCACCTGCTCCACCACCTCCTCCATCTCCTCCACCACCTCCTCCTCCTCCACCTCCTCCTCCACCTCCTCCTGTTCCTCCACTTCCTCCACCTCCACCTCCTCCACATCCTCCACATCCTCCTCCTCCTCCTCCACCACCTCCTCCTCATCCACCACCTCCTTCTCCACCTCCACCTCCTCCACATCCACCTCCTCCTCCTCCACATTCTCCTCCTCCTCCACATCCTCCTCTTCCTCTTCCACCACCTCCTCCTCACCCACCACCTCTTCCTCCACCTCCACCACCTCCTCCTCCTCCTCCACCTCCTCCTCCTCCTCCACCTCCTCCTCCACCTCCTCCTAGTCCTCCACATTCCTGTTTAGGTAGAGAAAGGTAGTACTGCTCTTCCTGGTCCTAGAAACCAGGAAAGAACTGAGCGTACTTTGAGATTTCATTGAAAGACTGCTTCTGGCTCTTTTCATTAGAGGCTAAATGCTGCACCAGTGATAAATCTACTTCCAGCTGGATTTATCAGGTTAATTCTCCATAATTCTACTCTTGAATTCACTGCAGGCCATCTGGAAGACTGGCAGCAATTACTTTCTTTGTTAACAGTTGCGTATGAAGTAGCTTTACCTAAACATTATTTTCGAAATTAGAATCTTGAGGATTATTGTAATAATCCTCCTCCACCTCCTCCTCCAACTCCTCCTCCTCCTCCACCTCCTCCTCCTCCACCTCCTCCTCCTCCTCCACCTCCTCCTCCGCCTCCTCCACCTCCACCTCCTCCTCGTCCTCCACTTCCTCCA
Source organism: Vicugna pacos (assembly GCF_048564905.1). NCBI lineage: Eukaryota > Metazoa > Chordata > Mammalia > Artiodactyla > Camelidae > Vicugna > Vicugna pacos. The sequence goes on along the minus strand of NW_027328742.1, from coordinate 15,413,018 downwards.
GCTCCACCTCCTTCACATCCTCCTCTTCCTCCACATCCTCCTCCACATCCTCCTGCTCCTCCACCTCCTCCTACCCTCCTAGGGGAGGGTAAAAAGTTCAACTAGTGCCTCACCCGGCTTCAACTATGGATGATGCTAGAAGTACTAGGAATGAGGGGGGTAGCAGCCAGAAGCTCATGTTGTTCATACGGGGAAATGTCATGTCTGGGGCGACAAGCATTAAAGGAACCAGTCAATTTCCGAAGCCCCCAATCGTGATTGGTATGACTAATCCTCCTCCTCCTCCTCCTCCTCCTCCACCTCCTCCTCTTCCACTTCCTCCTCCTCCTCCACCTCCTCCTCCACATTCTCCTCCTCCACATCCTCCTCCTCCACATCCTCCTCCTCCTCCTCCACATCCTCCTCCTCCTCCACCATATTCTCCTCCTCCACATCCTCCTCCTCCACATCCTCCTCCTTCTCCACCTCCTCCTCCTCCACCTTCACCTCCTCCTCCTCCAACACCTCCTCCTTCTCCTCCTCCTCCACCTCCTCCTCCTCCACCACCTCCTCCTACTCCTCCACATTCCTTTTTAGGTAGAGAAAGGTAGTACTGCTGTTCCTGGTCCTAGAAACCAGGAAAGAATTGAGTGTACTTTGAGATTCCATCGAAAGACTGCTTCTGGCTCTTTTCATTAGAGGCTAAATGCTGCACCAGTGGTAAATCTACTTCCAGCTTGATTTATCCAGTTAATTCTCCATAATTCAACTGTTGAACTCATTGCAGGCTATCTGGAAGACTGGCAGCAATTACTTTCTTTGTTAACAGTTGCGTATGAAGTAGCTTTAATTAAATATTATTTTGGAAATTAGACAGAATCATGAGGATTATTGTAATAATCCTCCTCCACCTCCTCCTCCTCCCCCAACTCCTCCTCCTCCACCTCCTCCTCCACCTCCTCCTCCTCCACCTCCTCCTCCTTCACCTCCTCCTCCTCCACCTCCTCTTCCTCCACCTCCTCCTCCTCCTCCACCACCTCCACCTCCTCCTACTCCTCCACATTCCTTTTTAGGTAGAGAAAGGTAGTACTGCTCTTCCTGGTCCTAGAAACCAGGAAAGAACTGAGCGTACTTTGAGATTCCATTGAAAGGCTGCTTCTGGCTCTTTTCATTACAGGATAAATGCTGCACCAGTGGTAAATCTACTTTCAGCTTGATTTATTCAGTTAATTCTCCAGAATTCAACTCTTGAATTCATTGCAGGCTATCTGGAAGACTGGCAGCAATTACTTTCTTTGTTAACAGTTGCGTATGAAGTACCTTTAATTAAATATTATTTTCGAAATTAGACAGAATCTTGAGGATTATGGTAATAATCCTCCTCCACTTCCTCCTCCACATTCTCCTCCTCCACATCCTCCTCCTCCACATCCTCCTCCTCCACATCCTCCTCCTCCTCCACATCCTCCTCGTCCTCCACCACATTTTCCTCCTCCACATCCTCCTCCTCCACATCCTGCTCCTTCTCCACCTCCTCCTCCTCCACTTTCACCACCTCCTCCTCCTCCTCCACCACCTCCTCCTTCTCCATCTCGTCCACCTCCTCCTCCTCCTCCTCCTACTCCTCCACATTGCTTTTTAGTTAGAGAAAGGTAGTACTGCTCTTCCTGGTCCTAGAAACCAGAAAAGAACTGAGCGTACTTTGAGATTCCATCGAAAGACTGCTTCTGGCTCTTTTCATTAGAGGCTAAATGCTGCACCAGTGGTAAATCTATTTCCAGCTTGATTTATCCAGTTAATTCTCCATAATTTAAATCTTGAACTCATTGCAGGCTATCTGGAAGACTGGCAGCAATTACTTTCTTTGTTAACAGTTGCGTATGAAGTAGCTTTAATTAAATATTATTTTGAAAATTAGACAGAATCTTGAGGATTATTGTAATATTCCTTCTCCACCTTCTCCTCCTCCTCCTTCTCCTCCACCTCCTCCTCCTCCAATTCCTCCTCGTCCACCTCCTCCTCCTCCTCCACATCGTCCTCCTCCTCCACCTCCTCCACCTCCTCCTCCACCTCCTCCATCTCCTCCTCCTCCTCCACTTCCTCCACCTCCACCTCCTCCACATCCTCCTCCTCCTCCACATCTTCCTCCACATCCTCCTCCTCCTCCACCTCCTCTTCCCTCCTAGGGGAGGGTACACAGTTCAACTAGTGCCTCACCCGGCTTCAACTATGGATGATGCTAGAAGTAGTAGGAATGAGGCGGGTAGCAGCCACAAGCTCATGTTGTTCATACGGGGAAATGTCATGTCTGGGGCGCCAAGCATTAAAGGAACCAGTCAATTTCCGAAGCCCCCAATCGTGATTGGTATGACTAATCCTCCTCCTCCACCTCCTCCTCCTCCTCCTCCACATCCTCCTCCTCCTCCACATCCTCCTCCTCCTCCACATCCTCCTCCACATCCTCTTCCTCCACATCCTCCTCGTCCTCCTCCACCTTCTCCTCCACCTCTTCTTCCACCTCCTCCTTCTCCTCCTCCACGTCCTCCTCCTCCTCCACGTCCTCCTCCTCCTCCTCCACCTCCTCCTCCACCTCCTCCTACTCCTCCACATTCCTTTTTATGTAGAGAAAGGTAGAACTGCTCTTCCTGGTCCTAGAAACCAGGAAAGAACTGAGCGTACTTTGAGATTCCATCGAAAGACTGCTTCTAGCTCTTTTCATTAGAGGCTAAATGCTGCACCAGTGGTAAATCTACTTCCAGCTTGATTTATCCAGTTAATTCTCCATAATTCAACTCTTGAATTCATTGCAGGGTATCTGGAAGAGTGGCAACAATTACTTTCCTTGTTAACAGTTGCGTATGAAGTAGGTGTAATTAAATATTATTTTCGAAATTAGACAGAATCTTGAGGATTATTGTAATAATCCTCCTCCACCTCCTCCTCCACCTCCTCCTCCTCCACCTCCTCCTCCTCCACCTCCTCCTCCTCCATCTCCTTCTCCTCCTCCTCCTCTTCCGCCTCCTCCACCTTCTCCTCCTCCTCCACTTCCTCCACCTCCACCTCCTCCACATCCTCCTCCTCCTCCTCCACATCCTCCTCCTCCTCCACCTCCTACTCCACATTCTCCTCCTCCACATCCTCCTCCTCCACATCCTCCTTCTCCTCCACCACATTCTCCTCCTCCACATCCTCCTCCTCCACATCCTCCTCCTCCACATCCTCCTCCTTCTCCACCTCCTCCTCCTCCACCTTCACCTCCTCCTCCTCCACCACCTCCTCCTTCTCCTCCTCGTCCACCTCCTCCTCATCCACCTCCTCCTCGTCCACCTCCTCCTACTCCTCCACATTCCTTTTTAGGTAGAGAAAGGTAGTACTGCTCTTCCTGGTCCTAGAAACCAGAAAAGAACTGAGCGTACTTTGAGATTCCATCGAAAGACTGCTTTAGGCTCTTTTCATTAGAGGCTAAATGCTGCACCAGTGGTATATCTACTTCCAGCTTGATGTATCCAGTTAATTCTCCATAATTTAACTCTTGAAACCATTGCAGGCTATCTGGAAGACTGGCAGCAATTACTTTCTTTGTTAACAGTTGCGTATGAAGTAGCTTTAATTAAATATTATTTTGGAAATTAGAATCTTGAGGATTATTGTAATAATCCTCCTCCACCTCCTCTCCTCCTCCTCCACCTCCTCCTCCTCCACCACCTCCTCCTCCTCCACCTCCTTCTCCTTCACCTCCTCCTCCTCCACCTCCTCCTCCACCTCCTCCTAATCCTCCACATTCCTTTTTAGGTAGAGAAATTAGACAGAATCTTGAGGATTATTGTAATAATCCTCCTCCACCTCCTCCTCACCCTCCACCTCCTCCTCCACCTCCTCCTCCTAATCCTCCTCCTTCACCTCCTCCTCCTCCACCTCTTCCTCCTTCACCTCCTCCTCCTCCACCTCCTCCTCCACCTCCTCTTCCTCCTCCAACTCCTCCTCCTCCACATCCTCCTCCTCCACATCCTCCTCCTCCTCCTCCACATCCTCCTCGTCCTCCACCACATTCTCCTCCTCCACATCCTCCGCCTCCACATCCTGCGCCTTGTCCACCTCCTCCTCCTCCAGCTTCACCACCTCCTCCTCTTCCTCCACCAACTCCTCCTTCTCCATCTCCTCCACCTCCTCCTCCTCCTCCTCCTCCACATTCCTTTTTAGTTAGAGAAAGGTAGTACTGCTCTTCCTGGTCCTAGAAACCAGAAAAGAACTGAGCGTACTTTGAGATTCCATCGAAAGACTGCTTCTGGCTCTTTTCATTAGAGGCTAAATGCTGCACCAGTGGTAAATCTACTTCCAGCTTGATTTATTCAGTTAATTCTCCATAATTTAATTCTTGAACTCATTGCAGGCTATCTGGAAGACTGGCATCAATTACTTTCTTTGTTAACAGTTGCGTATGAAGTAGCTTTAATTAAATATTATTTTGGAAATTAGACAGAATCTTGAGGATTATTGTAATAATTCACCTTCACCTCCTCCTCCTTCTCCTCCACCTCCTCCTCCTCCTTCACCTCCTCCTCCTTCTCCACCTCCCCCTCCTCATCCTCCACCTCGTCCTCCTCCTCCACCTCCTCCTCCACCTCCTCCACCTCCTCCTCCTCCACTTCCTCCACCTCCTCCACATCCTCCTCCTCCACATCCTCCTCCACATCCTCCTCCACATCCTCCTCCTCCTCTACCTCCTCCTACCCTCCTAGGGGAGGGTAAACAGTTCAATTAGTGCCTCACCCGGCTTCAACTATGGATGATGCTAGAAGTAGTAGGAATGAGGCGGGTAGCAGCCAGAAGCTCATGTTGTTCATACGGGGAAATGTCATGTCTGGGGCGCCAAGCATTAAAGGAACCAATCAATTTCCGAAGCCCCCAATCGTGATTGGTATGACTAATCCTCCTCCTCCACCTCCTCCTCTTGCACATCCTCGTCCTCCTCCACATCCTCCTCCTTTTCTACCTCCTCCTCCTTCTCTACCTCCTCCTCCTCCACCTTCTCCTCCACCTTCTCCTCCACCTCCTCCTCGTACTCCACATCCTCCTCCTCCTCCACATCCTCCTCCTCCACATCCTCCTCCTCCACATCATCCTCCTCCTTCTCCACCTTCTCCTCCACCTCTTCTTCCACCTCCTCCTTCTCCTCCTCCACCTCCTCCTCCACCTCCTCCTCTTGCACCTCCTCCTCCACCTCCTCCTCCTCCTCCACCTTCTCCTCCACCTCCTCGTCCTACTCCACATCCTCCTCCTCCTCCACATCCTCCTCCTCCTCCTCCTCCACATCCTCCTCCTCCTCCACATCCTCCTCCTCCACATCCTCCTCCTCCTCCACCTTCTCCTCCACCTCTTCTTCCACCTCCTCCTTCTCCTCCTCCACCTCCTCCTCCTCCACCTCCTCCTATTCCTCCACATTCCTTTTTAGGTAGAGAAAGGTAGTACTGCTCTTCCTGGTCCTAGAAACCAGGAAAGAATTGAGCGTACTTTGAGATTCCATCGAAAGACTGCTTCTGGCTCTTTTCATTAGAGGCTAAATGCTGCACCAGTGATAAATCTACTTCCAGCTTGATTTATCCAGTTAATTCTCCATAATTCAACTCCTGAATTCATTGCAGGCTATCTGGAAGACTGGCAGCAATTACTTTCTTTGTTAACAGTTGCGTATGAAGTAGCTGTAATTAAATATTATTTTCGAAATTAGACAGAATCTTGAGGATTATTGTAATAATCCTCCTCCACCTCCTCCTCCTACACCTCCTCCTCCTCCTCTTCCGCCTCCTCCACCTTCTCAGCTTCCTCCACTTCCTCCACCTCCACCTCCTCCACATCCTCCTCCTCCTCCACATCCTCCTCCACATCCTCCTCCTCCTCCACCTCCTCCTACCCTCCTAGGGGAGGGTAAACAGTTCAACTAGTGCCTCACCCGGCTTCAACTATGGATGATGCTAGAAGTACTAGGAATGAGGCGGGTAGCAGCCAGAAGCTCATGTTGTTCATGCGGGGAAATGTCATGTCTGGGGCGCCAAGCATTAAAGGAACCAGTCAATTTCCGAAGCCCCCAATCGTGACTGGTATGACTAATCCTCCTCCTCCACCCCCTCCTCCTCCTCCACCCCCTCCTCTTCCACTTCCTCCTCCTCCTCCTCCACCTCCTCCTCCACATTCTCCTCCTCCACATCCTCCTGCTCCACATCCTCCTCCTCCACATCCTCCTCCTCCTCCACATCCTCCTCCTCCTCAACCACATTCTCCTCCTCCACATCCTCCTGCTCCACATCCTCCTCCTCCACATCCTCCTCCTCCTCCACATCCTCCTCCTCCTCCACATCCTCCTCCTCCTCAACCACATTCTCCTCCCCCATATCCTGCTCCTTCTCCACCTCCTCCTCCTCCACCTTCACCTCCTTCTCCTCCTCCTCCTCCACCTTCACCTCCTCCTCCTCCTCCACCTCCTCCTCCTCCTACACCTCCTCCTCCTCCACCTCCTCTTCCTCCTCCACATTCCTATTTAGGTAGAGAAAGTAGTACTGCTCATCCTGGTCCTAGAAACCAGAAAACAACTGAGCGTACTTTGAGATTCCATCGAAAGGCTGCTTCTGGCTGTTTTCATTAGAGGCTAAATGCTGCACCAGTGGTAAATCTACTTCCAGGTTGATTTATCCAGTTAATTCTCCATAATTTAACTCTTGAACTCATTGCAGGCTATCTGGAAGACTGGCAGCAATTACTTTCTTTGTTAACACTTGCGTATGAAGTAGCTTTAATTAAATATTATTTTGGAAATTAGACAGAATCTTGAGGATTATTGTAATAATCCTTCTCCACCTCCTCCTCCTTCACCTCCTCCTCCTCCTCCACCTCCTCCTCCTCCTCCTCCACCGCCTCCTCCTGCACCTCCATCTACTCCTCCACATTCCTTTTTAGGTAGAGAAAGGTAGTACTGCTCTTCCTGGTCCTAGAAACCTGGAAACAACTGAGCGTCCTTTGAGATTCCATTGAAACGCTGCTTCTGGCTCTTTTCATTAGAGGCTAAATGCTGCACCAGTGGTAAATCTACTTCCAGTTTGATTTATCCACTTAATTATCCAGAATTCAACTCTTCAATTCATTGCAGGCTATCTGGAAGACTGGCAGCAATTACTTTCTTTGTTAACAGTTGCGTATGAAGTAGCTTTAATTAAATATTATTTTCGAAATCAGATAGAATCTTGAGGATTATTGTAATAATCCTCCTCCACCTCCTCCTCCACCTCCTCCTCCTCCTCCTCCACCTCCTCCTCCTCCTCCTCCACCTCCTCCACCTCCTCCTCCTCCATCTCCTCCTCCACCTCCTCCTCCTCCACCTCCAACTCCTCCACCTCCTCCTCCACCTTCTTCTCCTCCTCCTCCACTTCCTCCACCTCCACCTCCTCCAAATCCTCCTCCTCCTCCACATCCTCCTCCACATCCTCCTCCTCCTCCACCTCCTCCTACCCTCCTAGGGGAGGGTAGACAGTTCAACTAGTGCCTCACCCGGCTTCAACTATGGATGATGCTAGAAGTAGTAGGAATGAGGCGGGTAGCAGCCACAAGCTCATGTTGTTCATATGGGGAAATGTCATGTCTGGGGCGCCAAGCATTAAAGGAACCAGTCAATTTCCGAAGCCCCCAGTCGTGATTGGTATGACTAATCCTCCTCCTCCACCTCCTCCTCCACCTCCTCCTCCTCCTCCACCTCCTCCTCTTGCACCTCCACCTCCTCCTCCTCCTCATCCTCCTTCACCTTCCCCTCCACCTCCTCGTCCTACTCCACATCCTCCTCCTCCTCCACATCCTCCTCCTCCTCCTCCACATCCTCCTCCTCCTCCACATCCTCCTCCTCCACATCCTCCACCTCTTCTTCCACCTCCTCCTTCTCCTCCTCCACCACTTCCTCCTCCTCCTCCACCTCCTACTATTCCTCCACATTCCTTTTTAGGTAGAGAAATGTAGTACTGCTCTTCCTGGTCCTAGAAACCAGGAAAGAACTGAGCGTACTTTGAGATTCCATTGAAAGACTGTTTCTGGATCTTTTCATTAGAGGCTAAATGCTGCACCAGTGATAAATCTACTTCCAGCTTGATTTATGCAGTTAATTCTCCATAGTTCAACTATTGAATTCATTGCAGGCTATCTGGAAGACTGGCAGCAATTACTTTCTTTGTTAACAGTTGCGTATGAAGTAGCTGTACTTAAATATTATTTTCGAAATTAGACAGAATCTTGAGTATTATTGTAATAATCCTCCTCCACCTCCTCCTCCTCCTCCTCTTCCGCCTCCTCCACCTTCTCCTCCTCCTCCACTTCCTCCACCTCCACCTCCTCCACATCCTCCTCCTCCTTCACATCCTCCTCCTCCTCCACCTCCTCCTACCCTCCTAGGGGAGGGTAAACAGTTCAACTAGTGCCTCACCCGGCTTCAAATATGGATGATCATAGAAGTACTAGGAATGAGGGGGTAGCAGCCAGAAGCTCATGTTGTTCATACGGGGAAATGTCATGTCTGGGACGCCAAGCACTAAAGGAACCAGTCAATTTCCGAAGCCCCCAATCGTCATTGGTATGACTAATCCTCCTCCTCCTCTTCCTCCTCCTCCTCCACCTCCACATTCTCCTCATCCACATCCTCCTCCTCCACATCCTCCTCCTCCTTCTTCTTCACATCCTCCTCCTCCTCCACCACATTCTCCTCCTCCACATCCTCCTCCTCCACATCCTCCTCTTTCTCCACCTCCTCCTCCTCCACCTCCTCCTCCTCCACCTTCACCTCCTCCTCCTCCACCACCTCCTCCTTCTCTTCCTCCACCTCCTCCACCTTCTCCTCCTCCACCTCCTCCTCCTCCACCTCCTCCTACTCCTCCACATTCCTTTTTAGGTAGAGAAAGGTAGTACTGCTCTTCCTGGTCCTAGAAACCAGAAAAGAACTGAGCGTACTTTGAGATTCCATCGAAAGACTGCTTCTGGCTCTTTTCATTAGAGGCTAAATGCTGCACCAGTGGTAAATCTACTTCCAGCTTGATATATCCAGTTAATTCTCCATAATTTAACTCTTGAACTCATTGCAGGCTATCTGGAAGACTGGCAGCAATTACTTTCTTTGTTAACACTTGCGTATGAAGTAGCTTTAATTAAATATTATTTTGAAAATTAGACAGAATCTTGAGGATTATTGTAATAATCCTCCTCCACCTCCTCCTCCTCCACATCCTCGTCCTCCTCCACATCCTCCTCCTCCTCCACCTCCTCCTACCCTCCTAGGGGAGGGTAAACAGTTCAACTAGTGCCTCACCGGGCTTCAACTATGGATGATGCTAGAAGTAGTAGGAATGAGGCGGGTAGCAGCCAGAAGCTCATGTTGTTCATACGGGGAAATGTCATGTCTGGGGCGCCAAGCATTAAAGGAACCAGTCAATTTCCGAAGCCCCCAATCGTGATTGGTATGACTAATCCTCTTCCTCCACCTCCTCCTCCTCCACCTCCTCCTCCTCTTGCACCTCCACCTCCTCCTCCTCCACATCCTCCTCCTTCTCTACCTCCTCCTCCTCCACCTCCTCCTCCTCCTCCACATCCTCCTCCTCCTCCTCCACCTCCTCCTCCACCTCTTCTTCCACCTCCTCCTCCTCCACCTCCTCCTCCTCCACCTACTCCTCCTCCTCCTCCACCTCCTCCTACTCCTCAACATTCCTTTTTAGGTAGAGAAAGGTAGTACTGCTCTTCCTGGTCCTAGAAACCAGGAAAGAACTGAGCATAGTTTGAGATTCCATCGAAAGACTGCTTCTGGCTCTTTTCATTAGAGGCTAAATGCTGCACCAGTGATAAATCTACTTCCACCTTGATTTATCCAGTCAATTCTCAATAATTCAACTCTTGAATTCCTTGCAGGCTATCTGGAAGACTGGCAGCAATTACTTTCTTTGTGAACAGTTGCGTATGAAGTAGCTGTAATTAAATATTATTTTCGAAATTAGACAGAATCTTGAGGATTATTGTAGTAATCCTCCTCCACCTCCTCCACCTCCTCCTCCTCCTCCACCTCCTCCTCTTCCACCTCCTCCTCCTCCTCCACCTCCTCCCCCACATTCTCCTCCTCCACATCCTCCTCCTCCACATCCTCCTCCTCCTCCTCCTCCTCCAGCACATTCTCCTCCGCCACATCCTCCTCCTCCACATCCTCCTCCTCCACATCCTCCTCCTCCTCCTCCATCTTCACCTCCTCCTCCTCCACCACCTCCACCTTCTCCTCCTCCTCCACCTCCTCCACCTCATCCTCCTCCACCTCCTCCTACTCCTCCACATTCCTTTTTAGGTAGAGTAAGGTAGTACTGCTCTTCCTGGTCCTAGAAACCAGAAAAGAACTGAGCGTACTTTGAGATTCCATCGAAAGACTGCTTCTGGCTCTTTTCATTATAGGCTAAATGCTGCACCAGTGGTAAATCTACTTCCAGCTTGATTTATCCAGTTAATTCTCCATAATTTAACTCTTGAACTCATTGCAGGCTATCTGGAAGACTGGCAGCAAATACTTTCTTTGTTAACAGTTGCGTATGAAGTAGATTTAATTAAATATTATTTTGGAAATTAGACAGAATCTTGAGGATTATTGTAATAATCCTCCTCCACCTCCTCCTCCTCCACCTCCTCCTCCACCTCCTCCTCCTCCTCCACCTCCTCCTCCTCCACCTCCTCCTCCTCCACCTCCTCCTCCTTCACCTCGTCCTCCTCCACCTCCTCCTCCTCCACCTCCTCCTCCTCCAATTCCACCTCCTCCACCTCCTCCACCTCCTCCTCCACCTCCTCCTACTCCTCCACATTCCTTTTAAGGTAGAGAAAGGTAGTACTGCTCTTCCTGGTCCTAGAAACCAGGAAAGAATTGAGCGTACTTTGAGATTCCATTGAAAGGCTGCTTCTGGCTCTTTCATTACAGGCTAAATGCTGCACCAGTGGTAAATCTACTTCCAGCTTGATTTATCCAGTTAATTCTCCAGAATTCAAATCTTGAATTCATTGCAGGCTATCTGGAAGACTGGCAGCAATTACTTTCTTTCTTAACAGTTGCGTATGAAGTAGCTTCAATTAAATATTATTTTCGAAATCAGATAGAATGTTGAGGATTATTGTAATAATCCTCCTCCACCTCCTCCACCTCCTCCTCCACCTCCTCCACCTCCACCTCCTCCACATCCTCCTCCTCCTCCACATCCTCCTCCACATCCTCCTCCTCCTCCACCTCCTCCTCCTTCACCTCCTCCTCCTCCTCCTCCACCTCCTCCTCCACCTCCTCCTACTCCTCCACATTCCTTTTTAGGTAGAGAAATGTAGTACTGCTCTTCCTGGTCCTAGAAACCAGGAAAGAACTGAGCGTACTTTGAGATTCCATTGAAAGGCTGCTTCTGGCTCTTTTCATTAGAGGCTAAATGCTGCACCAGTGGTAAATCTACTTCCAGCTTGATTTATCCAGTTAATTCTCCAGAATTCAACTCTTGAATTCATTGCAGGCTATCTGGAAGACTGGCAGCAATTATTTTCTTTGTTAACAGTTGCGTATGAAGTAGCTTTAATTAAATATTATTTTCGAAATCAGATAGAATCTTGAGGATTATTGTAATAATCCTCCTCCACCTCCTCCTCCTCCACCTCCTCCACCTCCTCCACCTCCTCCTCCTCCCCCTCCTTCTCCTCCCCCTCCACTTCCTCCTCCTCCTCCACATCCTCCTCCTCCTCCACATCCTCCTCCACATCCTCCTCCTCCTCCACCTCCTCCTACCCTCCTAGGGGAGGGTAAACAGTTCAACTAGTGCCTCACCCGGCTTCAACTATGGATGATGCTAGAAGTATTAGGAATGAGGCGGGTAGCAGCCAGAAGCTCATGTTGTTCATACGGGGAAATGTCATGTCTGGGGCGCCAAGCATTAAAGGAATCAGTCAATTTCCGAAGCCCACAATCGTGATTGGTATGACTAATCCTTCTCCTCCACCTCCTCCTCCACCTCCTCCACCTCCTCCTACACCTCCTCCTTTTCCACCTCCTCCTCCTCCACATCCTCCTCCTCCTCCACCACATTCTCCTCCTCCACATCCTCCTCCTCCACATCCTCCTCCGTCTCCACCTCCTCCTCCTCCACCTTGTCCTCCACCTCCTCCTCCTACTCCACCTCCTCCTACTCCTCCACATTCCTTTTTAGGTAGAGAAAGGTAGTACTGCTCTTCCTGGTCCTAGAAACCAGGAAAGAACTGAGCGTACTTTGAGATTCCATTGAAAGGCTGCTTCTGGCTCTTTTCATTAGAGGCTAAATGCTGCACCAGTGGTAAATCTACTTCCAGCTTGATTTATCCAGTTAATTCTCCAGAATTCAACTCTTGAATTCATTGCAGGCTATCTGGAAGACTGGCAGCAATTACTTTCTTTGTTAACAGTTGCGTATGAAGTAGCTTTAATTAAATATTATTTTCGAAATCAGATAGAATCTTGAGGATTATTGTAATAATCCTCCTCCACCTCCTCCACCACCTCCTCCTCCACCTCCTCCTCCTCCTCCACCTCCTCCTCCACTTCCTCCACCTCCACCTCCTCCACATCCTCCTCCTCCTCCACATCCTCCTCCTCCTCCACATCCTCCTCCACATCCTCCACCTTCTCCTCCTCCTCCACCTCCTCCTCCTCCACCTCATCCTCCTCCACCTCCTCCTACTCCTCCACATTCCTTTTTAGGTAGAGAAAGGTAGTACTGCTCTTCCTGGTCCTAGAAACCAGAAAAGAACTGAGCGTACTTTGAGATTCCATCGAAAGACTGCTTCTGGCTCTTTTCATTAGAGGCTAAATGCTGCACCAGTGGTAAATCTACTTCCAGCTTGATTTATCCAGTTAATTCTCCAGAATCCAACTCTTGAATTCATTGCAGGCTATCTGGAAGACTGGCAGCAATTACTTTCTTTCTTAACAGTTGCGTATGAAGTAGCTTTAATTAAATATTATTTTCGAAATCAGATAGAATCTTGAGGATTATTGTAATAATCCTCCTCCACCTCCTCCTCCTCCTCCACCTCCTCCTCCACCTCCTCCACCTCCTCCTTCACCTCCTCCTCCTCCACCTCCTCCACCTCCTCCACCTCCTCCTCCTCCACCTCCTCCACCTCCTCCTCCTCCACCTCCTCCACCTCCTCCACATCCTCCTCCTCCACCTCCTCCTCCTTCACCTCCTCCTCCTCCACCTCCTCCACCTCCTCCTGCAACTCCTCCTCCACCTCCTCCTACTCCTCCACATTCCTTTTTAGGTAGAGAAATGTAGTACTGCTCTTCCTGGTCCTAGAAACCAGGAAAGAACTGAGCGTACTTTGAGATTCCATTGAAAGGCTGCTTCTGGCTCTTTTCATTAGAGGGTAAATGCTGCACCAGTGGTAAATCTACTTGCAGCTTGATTTATCCAGTTAATTCTCCAGAATTCAACTCTTGAATTCATTGCAGGCTATCTGGAAGACTGGCAGCAATTACTTTCTTTGTTAACAGTTGCGTATGAAGTAGCTTTAATTAAATATTATTTTCGAAGTCAGATAGAACCTTGAGGATTATTGTAATAATCCTCCTCCACCTTCTCCTCCTCCACCTCCACCTCCTCCACCTCCTCCTCCACCTCCTCCTCCTCCATCTCCTCCTCCTCCACCTCCTCCTCCTCCTCCTCCACTTCCTCCAACTCCACCTCCTCCACATCCTCCTCCTCCTCCACATCCTCCTCCACATCCTCCTCCTCCTCCACCTCCTCCTACCCTCCTAGGGGAGGGTAAACAGTTCAACTAGTGCCTCACCCGGCTTCAACTATGGATGATGCTAGAAGTAGTAGGAATGAGGCGGGTAGCAGCCAGAAGCTCATGTTGTTCATACGGGGAAATGTCATGTCTGGGGCGCCAAGCATTAAAGGAATCAGTCAATTTCCGAAGCCCACAATCGGGATTGGTATGACTAATCCTCCTCCTCCACCTCCTCCTCCTCCACCTCCTCCTCCATCTCCTCCTCTTCCACCTCCTCCTCCTCCTCCTCATCGTCCTCCTCCTCCACCACATTCTCCTCCTCCACATCCTCCTCCTCCACATCCTCCTCCTTCTCCACCTCCTCCTCCTCCACCTTGTCCTCCACCTCCTCCTCCTACTCCACCTCCTCCTACTCCTCCACATTCCTTTTTAGGTAGAGAAAGGTAGTACTGCTCTTCCTGGTCCTAGAAACCAGGAAAGAACTGAGCGTACTTTGAGATTCCATTGAAAGGCTGCTTCTGGCTCTTTTCATTAGAGGCTAAATGCTGCACCAGTGGTAAATCTACTTCCAGCCTGATTTATCCAGTTAATTCTCCAGAATTCAACTCTTGAATTCATTGCAGGCTATCTAGAAGACTGGCAGCAATTACTTTCTTTGTTAACAGTTGCGTATGATGTAGCTTTAATTAAATATTATTTTCGAAATCAGATAGAATCTTGAGGATTATTGTAATAATCCTCCTCCACCTCCTCCTCCTCCTCCACCACCTCCTCCTCCTCCTCCACCTCCTCCACCTCCTCCTTCTCCTCCACCTCCTCCTCCTCCACTTCCTGAACCTCCACCTCCTCCACATCCTCCTCCTCCTCCACATCCTCCTCCACATCCTCCTCCACATCCTCCTCCTCCTCCACCTCCTCCTACCCTCCTAGGGGAGGGTAAACAGTTCAACTAGTGCCTCACCCGGCTTCAACTATGGATGATGCTAGAAGTAGTAGGAATGAGGCGGGTAGCAGCCAGAAGCTCATGTTGTTTATACGGGGAAATGTCATGTCTGGGGCGCCAAGCATTAAAGGAATCAGTCAATTTCCGAAGCCCACAATCGTGATTGGTATGACTAATCCTCCTCCTCCACCTCCTCCACCTCCTCCTCCACCTCCTCCTCTTCCACCTCCTCGTCCTCCTCCACATCCTCCTCCTCCACATCCTCCTCCTCCTCCACCACATTGTCCTCCTCCACATCCTCCTCCTCCACATCCTCCTCCTTCTCCACCTCCTCCTCCACCACCTCCTCCTTCTCCTCCACCTCCTCCTCCTCCTCCACCTCCTCCTCCACCTCCTCCTAGTCCTCCACATTCCTTTTTAGGTAGAGAAAGGTAGTACTGCTCTTCCTGGTCCTAGAAACCAGGAAAGAACTGAGCGTACTTTGAGATTCCATCGAAAGACTGCTTCTGGCTCTTTTCATTAGAGGCTAAATGCTGCACCAGTGGTAAATCTACTTCCAGCTTGATTTATCCAGTTAATTCTCCATTATTCAACTCTTGAATTCATTGCAAGCTATCTGGAAGACTGGCAGCAATTACTTTTTTTGTTAACAGTTGCGTATGAAGTAGCTTTAATTAAATAATATTTTCCAAATTAGACAGAATCTTGAGGATTATTGTAATAATCCTCCTCCTCCTCCAGCTCCTCCTCCTCCTCCACCTCCTCCTCCTCCACCTCCTCCTCCTCCATCTCGTCCTCCTCCACCTCCTCCTCCTCCTCCGCCTCCTACTCCACATTCTCCTCCTCCACCTCCTCCTCCTCCACCACCTCCTCCACCTCCTCCTCCTCCTCCTCCACCTCCTCCTCCTCCACCTCCTCCACCTCCACCTCCTCCACATCCTCCTCCTCCTCCACATCCTCCTCCCCATCCTCCTCCTCCTCCACCTCCTCCTCCTTCACCTCCTCCTCCACCTCCTCCTACTCCTCCACATTCCTTTTTAGGTAGAGAAATGTAGTACTGCTCTTCCTGGTCCTAGAAACCAGGAAAGAACTGAGAGTACTTTGAGATTCCATTGAAAGGCTGCTTCTGGCTCTTTTCATTAGAGGCTAAATGCTGCACCAGTGGTAAATCTACTTCCAGCTTGATTTATCCAGTTAATTCTCCAGAATTCAACTCTTGAATTCATTGCAGGCTATCTGGAAGACTGGCAGCAATTACTTTCTTTGTTAACAGTTGCGTATGAAGTAGCTTTAATTAAATATTATTTTCGAAATCAGATAGAATCTTGAGGATTATTGTAATAATCCTCCTCCACCTCCTCCTCCTCCACCTCCACCTCCTCCACCTCCTCCTCCTCCATCTCCTCCTCCTCCACCTCCTCCTCCTCCACCTCCTCCTCCTCCTCCTCCACTTCCTCCACCTCCACCTCCTCCACATCCTCCTCCTCCTCCACATCCTCCTCCACATCCTCCTCCTCCTCCACCTCCTCCTACCCTCCTAGGGGAGGGTAAACAGTTCAACTAGTGCCTCACCCGGCTTCAACTATGGATGATACTAGAAGTAGTAGGAATTAGGCGGGTAGCAGCCAGAAGTTCATGTTGTTCATACGGGGAAATGTCATGTCTGTGGCTCCAAGCATTAAAGGAATCAGTCAATTTCCGAAGCCCACAATCGTGATTGGTATGACTAATCCTCCTCCTCCACCTCCTCCTCCACCTCCTCCACCTCCTCCTCCACCTCCTCCTCTTCCGCCTCCTCCTCCTCCTCCTCCACATCCTCCTCCTCCTCCACCACATTCTCCTCCTCCACATCCTCCTCCTCCACATCCTCCTCCTTCTCCACCTCCTCCTCCTCCACCTTCTCCTCCTACTCCACCTCCTCCTACTCCTCCACATTCCTTTTTAGGTAGAGAAAGGTAGTACTGCTCTTCCTGGTCCTAGAAACCAGGAAAGAACTGAGCGTACTTTGAGATTCCATTGAAAGGCTGCTTCTGGCTCTTTTCATTAGAGGCTAAATGCTGCACCAGTGGTAAACCTACTTCCAGCTTGATTTATCCAGTTAATTCTCCAGAATTCAACTCTTGAATTCATTGCAGGCTATCTGGAAGACTGGCAGCAATTACTTTCTTTGTTAACAGTTGCGTATGAAGTAGCTTTAATTAAATATTATTTTCGAAATCAGATAGAATCTTGAGGATTATTGTAATAATCCTCCTCCTCCTCCTCCTCCTCCTCCACCTCCTCCTCCTCCTCCTCCTCCACCTCCTCCTCCTCCTCCACCTCCTCCTCCTCCACTTCCTCCACCTCCACCTCCTCCACATCCTCCTCCTCCTCCACATCCTCCTCCACATCCTCCTCCTCCTCCACCTCCTCCTACCCTCCTAGGGGAGGGTAAACAGTTCAACTAGTGCCTCACCCGGCTTCAACTATGGATGATGCTAGAAGTAGTAGGAATGAGGCGGGTAGCAGCCAGAAGCTCATGTTGTTCATACGGGGAAATGTCATGTCTGGGGCGCCAAGCATTAAAGGAATCAGTCAATTTCCGAAGCCCACAATCGTGATTGGTATGACTAATCCTCCTCCTCCACCTCCTCCTCCACCTCCTCCTCCACCTCCTCCTCTTCCACCTCCTCCTCCTCCTCCACATCCTCCTCCTCCTCCACCACATTCTCCTCCTCCACATCCTCCTCCTCCACATCCTCCTCCTTCTCCACCTCCTCCTCCACCACCTCCTCCTTCTCCTCCACCTCCTCCTCCTCCTCCTCCACCTCCTCCTAGTCCTCCACATTCCTTTTTAGGTAGAGAAAGGTAGTACTGCTCTTCCTGGTCCTAGAAACCAGGAAAGAACTGAGCGTACTTTGAGATTCCATCGAAAGACTGCTTCTGGCTCTTTTCATTAGAGGCTAAATGCTGCACCAGTGGTAAATCTACTTCCAGCTTGATTTATCCAGTTAATTCTCCATTATTCAACTCTTGAATTCATTGCAAGCTATCTGGAAGACTGGCAGCAATTACTTTTTTTGTTAACAGTTGCGTATGAAGTAGCTTTAATTAAATATTATTTTCCAAATTAGACAGAATCTTGAGGATTATTGTAATAATCCTCCTCCTCCTCCTCCTCCTCCACCTCCTCCACCTCCTCCTCCTCCATCTCGTCCTCCTCCACCTCCTCCTCCTCCTCCGCCTCCTCCTCCACATTCTCCTCCTCCACCTCCTCCTCCTCCTCCTCCACCACCTCCTCCTCCTCCACCTCCTCCTCCACCTCCTCCTCCTCCACCTCCTCCTCCTCCTCCACATCATCCTCCTCCTCCTCCTCCACCACCTCCTCCTCCACCACCTCCTCCTCCACCTCCTCCTCCACCTGGTCCACCACCTCCTCCATCTCCTCCACCACCTCCTCCTCCTCCACCTCCTCCTCTTCCACCTCCTCCTCCACCTCCTCCTGCTCCTCCAGTTCCTCCACCTCCACCTCCTCCACATCCTCCTCCTCCTCCTCAACATCCTCCTCCTCCTCCTCTACCACATCCTTCTCCTCCTCCTCCACCACCTCCTCCTCATCCACCACCTCCTTCTCCACCTCCACCTCCTCCACATCCACCTCCTCCTCCTCCACATCCTCCTCCTCCTCCACATCCTCCTCTTCCTCCTCCACCACCTCCTCCTCACCCACCACCTCTTCCTCCACCTCCACCACCTCCTCCTCCTCCACCTCGTCCTCCTCCACCTCCTCCTCCACCTCCTCCTCCTCCACCTTCAACTCCTCCACCTCCTCCACATCCTCCTCCACCTCCTCCTCCACCACCTCCTCCTCCACCTCCACCACCTCCTCCTCCTCCAGCTCGTCCTCCTCCACCTCCTCCTCCAGCTCCTCCTCCTCCACCACCTCCTCCTCCACCTCCTCTTCCTCCTCCACCTACTCCTCCTCCACCTCCTCCTCCTCCACGTCCTCCACCTCCTCCTCCTACTCCTCCACATTCCTTTTTAGGTAGAGAAAGGTAGTACTGCTCTTCCTGATCCTGAAACCAGGAAAGAACTGAGCGTACTTTGAGATTCCATCGAAAGACTGCTTCTGGCTCTTTTCATTAGAGGCTAAATGCTGCACCAGTGGTAAATCCACTTCCAGCTTGATTTATCCAGTTAATCCTCCATAATTCAATTCTTGAACTCATTGCAGGCTATCTGGAAGACTGGCAGCAATTACTTTCTTTGTTAATAGTTGCGTACGAATTAGCTTGAATTAAATATTATTTTGGAAATTAGAAACAATCTTGAGGATTATTGTAATAATCCTCCTCCTCCACCTCCTCCTCCACCTCCTCCTCCACCTCCTCCTCCAACTCGTCCTCCTCCTCCACCTCCTCCTCCTCCAACTCCTCCACCTCCTCCTCCACTACCTCCCGCTCCTCCACATCCTCCTCCTCCACATTCTCCTCCACATCCTCTTCCACATCCTCCTCCTCCTCGTCCACATCCTCCTCCTCCTCCTCCACTACCTCCTCCTCATCCACCACCTCCTACTCCTCCACATTCTTCTCCACATCCTCCTCCTCCTCTCTTCCTCCACATCCTCTTCCTCCTCCACATCCTCCTCCTCCTCCTCGTCCACATTCTCCTCCTCCTCGTCCACATTCTCCCCCTCCTCCTCCACATTCTCCCCCTCCTCGTCCACATTCTCCTCCTCCTCCACATTCTCTCACTCCTCCTCCACATTCTCCTCCTCCTCCACATTCTCCTCCTCCACATTCTCCTCCAACACCTCCTCCTCCACCACCTCCACCTCCACCACCTCCTCCTCCACCACCACCTCCTCCATCACCTCCTTCTCCTCCTCCATGTCTTCCTCCCCCTTGTTCGTTCACAGCGATGCCAGCAGTGCGCTGGGGGCCGCCGCCTCCCGCCTCCCGCCCGCCTCTCACCGCTGTCTCTCGCCTCCCGCCCCGCCCGCCTCCCGCTGCCACTGCCTCCCGCCGCCTCCCGCCTCCCGCCACCGCCCGCCGCCGCCTCCCGCTGCTGACCGCAGCCCCCCGCGCTCCCGCTCCGCGCGGCGGGAAGCGGGCCCTTGATCGTTCACAGCGATGCCAGCAACATGCTGGGTGCCGCCGCCGCCGCCGCCGCCCGCCTCCAGCCACCGTCTCCCGCGTCCCGCCGCCGTCTCCCGCCTCCCACCGCTGCCCGCCGCCGCCCGCCGTCGCCGCCGGCCGCCGCCGCTGTCTCCCGCCACCGCCCGCCTCCTGCCGCCGTCTCCCGCCTCCCGCAGCCCGCCGCGCTCCCGCTCCGGTAGCGGGAACCGGGCCCTTGTTCGTTAACAGGGATGCCAGCAGCGTGCTGTGTGCCGCCGCCGCCGCCGCCGCCAACCATCGCCGCTGCCTCCCGCCACCGCCCGCCTCCCGCCTCCGCCTGCCGCCGCCCGCCGCGCTCCCGCTCCGCGCGGCGGGAACCGGGCCCTTGATCGTTCACAACGATGCCAGCAACATGCTGGGTGCCGCCGCCGCCGCCGCCGCCCGCCTCCAGCCGCCGTCTCCCGCCTCCCGCCGCCGCCCGCCGCCGCCCGCTGCCGCTGCCTCCCGCCACCGCCCGCCTCCTGCCGCCGTCTCCCGCTTCCCGCCGCGGCCCGCCGCCGCCGCCGCCTCCCGCCACCGCCTGCCGCCACCCGCAGCGCTCCCGCTCCGCGCGGCGGGAACCGGGCCCTTGTTCGTTAACAGAGATGCCAGCAGCGTGCTGGGTGCCGCCGCCGCCGCCGCCCGCTGCCGCTGCCTCCCGCCGCCGCCCGCCTCCTGCCGCCGTCTCCCGCCGCCGCCGCCGCCTCCCGCCACCGCCCGCCTCCTGCCGCCGTCTCCCGCCGCCGCCGCTGCCTCCCGCCACCGCCCGCCTCCCGCCGCCGCCTCCCGCCTCCCGCAGCCCACCGCGCTCCCGCTCCGGTAGCGGGAACCGGGCCCTTGTTCGTTAACAGAGATGCCAGCAGTGTGCTGGGTGCCGCCGCCGCCGCCCGCCGCCGCTGCCTCCCGCCACTGCCCGCCACCTGCCGCCGTCTCCCGCCTCCCGCCGCCGCCTGCCGCCGCTCGCGCGGAGCGGGAGCGCGGCGGGAACCGGGCCCTTGTTCGTTCACAGCGATGCCAGCAGCGTGCTGGGTGCCGCCGCCGCCCGCCGCCGCTGTCTCCCGCCTCCCGCCGCCGCCCGCCGCCGCCGCCGCCTCCCGCCACCGCCCGCCGCCGCCGCCGCCTCCCGCCACCTCCCGCCTCCTGCCGCCGTCTCCCGCAGCCCGCCGCGCTCCCGCTCCGGTAGCGGGAACCGGGCCCTTGTTCGTTAACAGAGATGCCAGCAGCGTGCTGGGTGCCGCCGCCGCCGCCCACCGCCGCTGCCTCCCGCCGCCGCCTCCCGCTGCCTCCCGCCACTGCCCGCCACCTGCCGCCGTCTCCCGCCTCCCGCCGCCGCCTGCCGCCGCTCGCGCAGAGCGGGAGCGCGGCGGGAACCGGGCCCTTGTTCGTTCACAGCGATGCCAGCAGCGTGCTGGGTGCCGCCGTCGCCGCCGCCTCCCGCCACCGCTGCCTCCCGCCACTGCCCGCCTCCCGCCGCCGTCTCCCGCCTCCCGCCGCCGCCCGCCGCCGCCGCCGCCGCCTCCCGCCACCGCCCGCCTCCCGCCGCCGCCTCCCGCCGCGCTCCCGCTCCGGTAGCGGGAACCGGGCCCTTGTTCGTTAACAGAGATGCCAGCAGCGTGCTGGGTGCCGCCGCCGCCGCCCACCGCCGCTGCCTCCCGCCGCCGCCTCCCGCTGCCTCCCGCCACTGCCCGCCACCTGCCGCCGTCTCCCGCCTCCCGCCGCCGCCTGCCGCCGCTCGCGCAGAGCGGGAGCGCGGCGGGAACCGGGCCCTTGTTCGTTCACAGCGATGCCAGCAGCGTGCTGGGTGCCGCCGTCGCCGCCGCCTCCCGCCACCGCTGCCTCCCGCCACTGCCCGCCTCCCGCCGCCGTCTCCCGCCTCCCGCCGCCGCCCGCCGCCGCCGCCGCCGCCTCCCGCCACCGCCCGCCTCCCGCCGCCGCCTCCCGCCGCGCTCCCGCTCCGGTAGCGGGAACCGGGCCCTTGTTCGTTAACAGAGATGCCAGCAGCGTGCTGGGTGCCGCCGCCGCCGCCGCCGCCCGCCTCCCGCTGCCTCCCACCGCTGCCGCCCCCCGCCCGCCGCCGCCGCCGCCGCCGCTTCGTGGAGCCGTTCGCGGGGCCTACCTTTTCGAAGAGTACCTATGCCCTCGATGGCTCCAACACCCCTTTTCTCTTGACTCCGCGTCCATGGGGCCCCAGGAGCCACTCCACGTTCGCGGAGAGGCCTGGAGGACACACAGGGCTCACCGCTCCGCTCCCCTTCGGGGTACATCCTCTCTGGAAGCAACTGGAACAAGGCAGGGCCCGCCCCCAGGAAAGGGGCGTGGCCACGGCGCCCGCTCCAAGGACCCCGGGTCAGGCTGCCCTCCGCGCCGCCTGAAGAAACGCAGCCCCACTGTGATTGGATGAGGCAATGCACTATAATAAATGAATGAATAAAAGCTATATAAATATGAGGCACACATTAAAGAAGAGACATGTTTACCACCAAGAATTGTGGAGTATTTCTTTACAAGAACATTTCAAGGCACAAATAAAAATACTTCAGGAAATATATACTAAATCTTTTAATTCAAATAATAGTATAGAATCCTTCTCAGAAAGATTATTGTACATTATATCTATTATTTTACAATAATAGAAAATAAAATTAGTAATACAAACATTTAAAGCCAATCATCAGAATTAAATTAATATTTATTTATATAAACAATGTAAGTAATTAAAAATCATCAATTCCATTTAATATAAAGTATATTTCTGGAATATAATTATTTTTAAATGAGAATTATCAATTTCAATTCAACCAAATATATATATTTGTATATACACACACACACACACACACACAGATATATATATATCTGAATTATTATGCTGCATACCAGAAATGAACACATTATAAACTGACTATACTTCAAGAAAACAATAAAATTTTTTTAGAAAGGAAGCCAAGTTCCTCCAGATACCCCATAGACACTTCAAAAGCCACTTGGTGAGGGCCAGATGCATCATTTAATCAGCCTGAAAATTCGTGGGAGGAGGAAACATTATTCTTATCTTAGAGACCAGGGAAGTTTCAGATTGTTTTGCATAAACTTTTAGGTTGGCAGAATGGGATGAGCAGACCCTGGGATTCCTACTCAGTCCTGAGTGTCCCCTATAATTCCATGGCTTTCCAGAACTCAGGCAGCATAACAGACTGATGGGGCCTGCTGGGTTCAGAAAGTCCACGCTTTTGCAATCTGTCTCTCCCTGCCTTTTTTTTCAGGGAGTACTGATAACAAAGTCCTCTTGATGAGGGCAGAAGTCCCTGAAAACTAGAAGGCAGACACGGTCCAGTATTGCACAAGAATACTAAGCACAGCCCTTGGCTTATGACTCCATCTTTCCTGAGAACCCTAGTGGTTGAAAGAAAGTAAAAGGCACTTATTATCCACTTCTGTTGTAACAGTTTCATTTCGACTTTGACCTTGTTGGGCTGTCAGGCTTCCAGATGAGGGTTTTGTGACACTAAGATTAAGAAAGATCTCAGTTATTCAGCTATTCAGCTATTCAGCTATTTCACATCCTCCCAAGACAGTGGGAAGTTGTCTGCACAGACATTTTTTTCTCAAAGCTTCTCTGTACTCAACCATTATTTAATTAAACACCAGCCATGTGCCAGGATCTGCTGCTTCTCTGTTTGGCATATCTGCAGCCTGGTGGCCTCAGCTGCAATCTAAGGTTGACAGACATTGCAAGGCTCAGAAGATACTAGAAAGATGAGGACTTGGTTGGAAGGATGAGGGGACGAAGGGAGAGAAAAGCCTGCTACTCCAAGGTGGGGGTGGGGGAGGCTTAAAATTGCCCAAGAAGGGCTCAGGGAAAATGTGGCAGTGGAATTTGGAATCTGAACTGTTTGTCAGAATTGATAAGGATGTTCTTTTTCCTTTTCTTTCTTTTTTTTTCCCTTCCTTTTTATTAAAGTATAGTCAATTTGCAATGTTGCATCAATTTCTGGTGTACAGCATAATGTTTCAATCATCTGTATACATACATAGATTCATTTTCATATTCTTTTTCATTATAGGTTACTGCAAGATATTGTGCTATACAGAAGAAACTTGTTGTTTGTCTATTTTATATATAGTATTTAGTATCTGCAAATTTCAAACTCCCAATTTATCCAAGAGGTGAATATAGCTCAGTGGTAGAGTGCATGCTTAGCACACATGAGGTCCTGGGTTCAATCCCCAGTACCTCCATTAAAAAATTAATTAATTAATTAATTAATTAAAGATAAGGACATTCTTACCATGGAAATTTATCAGTGAAAAGTTGCTTGCCGTTAGGGGAGGAAGACATAAATATAGTGATGGATAGAATTTTGGAGAAAAACTTGTATGTAACAGTCATTAGAAACATACTCAGCAGGAAAACCAGAAGGTCCAGACAAGAAGCAAATGATTTCTCAAATGACAATAAGAAAGTCTCCCTAAATTTAACCTGAATCTCCCCTGCTCTGATACTTTACATACATTTCATCTCCTTTACCTCTCTGGGTTTTATTTAAAAAGCACTCTTTATATGGTGACTTGTGTAAACATGTCTCATGAAAGAACCAATCAGATTAGGTCATGGGGTGTAAGCTCGGTGACAACTGTCATAGCACATTGATGAATCACCATCAGTGATGAGGTGTCTGCAAGTCGTCTTTTACTAAAAATAAGGAACCTAAGCTTGTGAATGATTTCCCTATTTTTAAATAGGGGGTGAATTGAAGGTTATCTCAGTCACAGTGCCATTCTGACTTGTGTATGCTCCAGTGTTGTTGCCGGAGCAGCACAGATACTGGTGTGGTGACGGGGAAGCCACTGAGTGTACCTATTAACCACGCACCTCTTTGACAGATACCTGAACCACTCAGTGCAGACCTGGTGCCAGGCCCCGGGGGATACATCCAGCTGCCAGCAGATGTGAGTTCCTGTCCTCAAGAAGCTTGCCAGGTAGCAGGAAAACCAGCCAAGTGCTTTTCATATACTGTCTGTATCTTCACAACAACCCTAAGAACTACTGTCAGTTTCCCCATCGTACATGTTTGGGGCAGCTAAGACTCTAAAGCTCACGGTCTAAACCAGCAGCTTCCAAGCACATCTGGGCATATGTTCCTTTCAGTGTAGAAAACTTTATTGCTCATCTGTGTGTGTATTTAAATAAGTATACATTTTTCTATATATTTAAATAAGTCTAGGTTTGTAGATAGTTATACTTTGTATATACATGTATACATATGCTTACACTTTTTATGTACATCATATGGACCTCCCCGTACACTCACCTTGAAGACACACCACCGTGTGGCTTCCTGATTTTGTCCATGTCCAGTGGGAATAATCTGCTTCCAATCTCCCCTTCCCAACCTAACCCTAGATTTTGCTCTGGATGAGTGGGAATGGGTACCCTGTCTAAGAGCTTGATCTATGGAATTAAAGACAAATAAACAAATAAAGAGCAGTAGTTTTCAAGTTTAGACTAGGTTTTTGTATGGCTAAGGATGTTTTGGCAGAATTCCTTGATGAGTTTCTTGTTTTTTTTTTTTTTTAATATGCAAAGGTGAGTTTTTCTCCTTTTGTAAACCCTACCCCTTTCCTTTGAATTCTCTTTCCTGCCTGAATCTTAAATATCTCCAACAAAAGGGTGAGCGCCTTGTCTGTCTGTTTCAGTCCCCATAGGACCCAGTAAAGGACTGAATGCATTAGGAAATCTTCGTCCTGTTGGAAAAAAGAGGACTTTTTATTTCAATTGTAGAATAGTTATTACTATCTTGTATCCTAACAGACTTCCCCAGACACAGGAGGGGGGCGGCTGGGCTGCTTTGATGTCTCCAGACATGGAAGACGAGGAATATGCAGCAGGTCATCTGCAGATGGATGAAGCAGCCTGGGTGACACCAGGGCTGTCACCTCACAGGCACAATGAAGAGGGGGGCTGGGAAACAGGGGCAATAGAGGCAAGTCCTCCCACCTCTCTACCCATCCTGGCCCCAGGGCCCCCAAAGTCACCCAACTTCCTCTTTCCCTCTTTGCTTCTTCCTCCATGGAGATGCCTGTACAGAACCACCAGGAGAATGGCTGCAGGTCCCTCCCCGACTTGGTACTGCCACGTCCCTCTGTGCCGTGAGACTCTGCTGCTGTCCTGGGTTCCAATTCTAACAGTCACTAATTTCCTGGGAGGCACGAAGCCTCACTTGCTCACCTAAAGGAAGAAAGCATGGAAGTTAATGAACAACCTTCCAAGGTCCTTCCAGCTCTGGCGTTTTTGACCCTGCCTCTCTCCTTTCTTCTCCCCTGGCCTTTTAGAATGAAGCAGGAGGATTTGTCCTGAAAACGTGCCTTGGGTTGTGGCATTGCTGTTGACCAGGGAGCTGCAGAGGAAGCATGAACGGAGGGCTGGGTCCTTTTCTCTCACAGGATGCGTGCACACACCCCATATTCTAACATGTTTTTCCATCTGACATTTCGAGTAACTATCCTCACGTTGTCAAGGTCTGTTTTGCATTCTCTGGAAGGAGCATACACCGTGACAAATGGTCTCCAATTAGGCATATGGCCCTGCATTGATTTCCTCGTTGCCAGGATGTAGTAACAAACTTATTGTCCCCAGATGTAAAAATAATGAACTTACCACCAAGAGTGGAACATTGACAATGTGAAACAGATTAGATCTATTGGAGCCTCAGAGACAATCCTTAATTTTCAGTAGAACATTGCTTTTTATTTTCATCCTAAGTGAATTTCAATTCCCTTTCTCCTAAAACCTTGTTTTAAGATGGTCAGAGTGATTAGGAGTTTAAAAGCTTTTTTTTTTTTAAGTGGATGTATTACTTGGAAATTGCGCTCAGCTATGACCAACAAAGACAGAAGACACAGTGGCTTAAACATGACGGGGACTTTATTATCTCTCCTACGGCTTGAAGTTGGCAGGGAGATAGTTCAGCGTGGTCCAGTGGCTCCAAGATGCCCCCAAGGTCCCAGGTGACCTTTATTTCTGCCCCACTAGCTTTAATGTAATGATTTCTAGCTCTGAAATTGTCTCCTCATTACCAGATGGCCACTGCAGTACCAGACCTCACATCTGAGTTCCAGGCAGGGAGAGGAATTAGAAGGGAAGGGCATACCGGCACGTGGCACTCAAGTCAGTTGAGAGGCCCACTCAACAACACCTACCTGTATTTCATTGGCTGGAACTAAACCAAATGTCTACCTCCGTCTGCCAGGAAGCCTGGAAGATGCAGTTTTTTTTCAGGGTACACTGACACTTTCCCCACCAAATTCAGGGGAAAAGGAGAGAAAGGAAAAGGGAGAGAATGAACTTGGGGTAGGCAACTGCCCTAAGCGGGGTTGTTTTTCCTTCTAAAATTAATACCTGTTTACAGAAATGGAAAAGAATGAGGTAAAGTTAAAGAAAGATTTTAACTTAGTGATCCCTAGTCGCATTTAATGTAATTGTTTTATTTTTTAATGTAATGTAATTGTATTTTTGATGTTTTACTAGTATTTGTGTTTTTCTGATTGTATTTCTCTGACTATAAAAGGGATGTCTATTTATTAGGGAAACTTTGAGCAAAGTACAGAGAAGAAAATAGAAATCACCCATAACCCAGAGATAATCATTAAACTATTTTGTTGCATTTTCTGCCACTTTTATATCTATTTTTCATATTATTAATCATAGTGTATGTATCAGTTGGTACCTTTTTTCACTTTCTAAATAAAATAAGTGAATTTATATACGACCCTACCTAGTGTTTCCCTGCACCCTCATAACAGAGCATTTCAAATCATTGTTGCAAAGCTGTTTGGAAGGTGCTTGAAGTAGGAGAGGATGAATAACATTGGCTGGTTTTCTCCTGCTCTGCTTCTGGGGGACCTTACAGCAAATGGGGCTCACTTCTCTTTCATGCACTAAGACTAGATGACATGCTCTCCTTTCTGTATTTTTCCATCTTAAAAAATGTCAAGCGTCCATGCCAAGAGTTAAAATGATTTCTTCGGGGAACATGAGCCGTCATGCCCATCCTGATGCAGAGCTCACAGAGGTGGATTCTGCCCTGGC
Source organism: Vicugna pacos (assembly GCF_048564905.1). NCBI lineage: Eukaryota > Metazoa > Chordata > Mammalia > Artiodactyla > Camelidae > Vicugna > Vicugna pacos. Next base: position 15,385,081 of record NW_027328742.1, on the reverse strand, counting down.
TTGTAAATTCATAGGATCTCATAGCTAGATAGGGTCCTCATGACCCCCGTCCCAACCCCTAATGCAGCAGTGAAGAGAAGCAGAAAGGAAAGGTGCCCTGCTCAGGGTTACAGTCAGCATGATCAATAACCAGAACCCAGGTCTCTCGAGTAACTTCTAGTGATTTTCCAAACTACTTGAGATGCTTGGAATGATGCAACTGCTTGGTAAACTTCAAAGGAGTTACAACGCCTACAAAAATGTGCAACTAACTGCAGCCAGTTGTTAAAGGCATTAACTAAAGCTTAGAGATTCATAACTTGCTTAGGATGGCATTTCTCCAACAGGCAGTTCCATTGTATATACCTGGATTTTCAGGGAAAATATTCACTCTACAGAAAACAAGTTTTTCCATTCAGTGTTCATTGTCTATGAGCTCAGACCTTGCGAAGTGACAAAGAATGGTGCTAGAGATTTACAGAATTTGCAGCCCGGTTGGGGAGGTGAGAGAGACCTGAGCCAATATGGCGCATTCGTACAAATAATGGAATGTCATGCAACTGTAAAGGGGAGTGAGGTAAACTTGCATGAACTGTTATGGAAAGATGGCCATGATATAGCAGTGGAAGAAAACTGCTGATTGCAGTGGCGTTTGGTGATATATATAGTATGATCTCTTCTGTCTTTAAAAAACAAAGTGCATTCACACACATATTTTTGTATGCATAGAACACATCTAGACAAGTACACACAAACTTAACAGTGGCTGCTCAATAGAGTGGAATTTTAAGACGGGGAAATAACTTTTAAAAAAAATTTATTGAAGGGTAGTTTTTTTTTCCTTTTTTCACTCACCTACTTCTATTTTTAAAATACAATCATATATAACTGGTTTCCCCATCATACATTTTGAATAATTATAGTACCCACCAGAGAGGAATTGTGGCAATTAAATGAGTTGCTATGAATAAAATGCTTAGAATGCTCTGCCAGGCACATACTCAGAGCTCAATAAACATTAGCTGTTATGATGCTGCTGCTGCTGATGGTGGTGGTGATGATGTTGACGATGTGGATGATGAGTGTTCACATGATGCTGCTGGGCATGTACATTTGTACAAGTTATTTACAAATCAATTTGACCAGATATGGATTTATACATATATACATATATATATATATATATATACACACACATATATGCCAAAAGGCCTTTAAAATTTGAAAACATTTTGACCCAGTAGTTCCAATTTCAGAAATGTCTTCTATGGAAAAAATTGAATGAGTATATAAGAAATACGCACAAAGATGAATAAAGAGCAAAATGTTGGCAACAAGCTAAATGTTCAAAAACAGGAGTAGTTTAATAACTTATGGTACATCTTTACAATGGAATAGTATACATTCATGGTACAAGTGAATTCATTAATGTGGTAGTATGTTAATGATATAATATTAAGTGAAAAAAGGCAAATTTCCAAGTAGCATCTACAATATGATTCCATTATGGTACAAAAAGTATAATGTACATATGTCTGTTTAAAAGAACATGCACTTGAATTTCTTTTTTTTTAGTTTTTCCTTTAATTTTGTTTTTGTTTTTTTGTTTCATTTTTCACTTTTATTAGGTAGAATTGTTACAATTTGACTGCACATATACAATGTATTGCATGTAAATCTATATACACAATATACTGCACATTTAAAAAAATTTACATATATGTACTGTTCATTGTTTCTAGGACCACTTAGAGCTTTAGCTTTTTAAACTTACATAGTTATCAAAGGAATAAAGCCAAGCACAAAATAAAAATTAATTCAAAAAGATACATACACCCCACTTTTAACAGCAACATCCTTTATAATTGCCAAGATATGGAAGCATCCTAAGTGCACATCAGTAGATGAATGGATAAAGAAGATGCAGCACATATATGTAATGCAATAAAATTCACCCATAAGAAAGAAGGATATTTTGCTATTTGTGGCCCTTCATTCACTTTTCTTTTTCACTTCAAAACCCAGAGTTTTATGACTGGCATAAACATTTCTATACATGCACTTGAATATTAACAGTATTGAACCCTGGGCAATTGCAAAAACTTTCTTCTTTTTCACTTAGATACAGTCTTAATTTTTTCTACAACGACTATCTATTACCTTCACAAGTATTTAAAAGAAAGGCAAAAGGCCTTTGGGAGAGCATTTCACCTGCAGCCTCCACGCCAACAGACTGGCGCGGGGCTACCTCTGGCTGGGAGCCCGAGGAGATGCAGTGCTTCCGGGTTCCAAGGACCCAGTGGGCAAGTTTTCTCAGTGTCTACTGCAGACTCAGCAGACAAAGGACTAGTGTCTGGCCTGACTCAGGAGACGGATTTTGAATGTTGACTAAACGCCAAGAAGGAAATGGGTGAGCAAAATCAGGTCAAGCTACTGCAATCAGCAAACTCAGATGCTTATGATAAGCATTCTTCTCAGTTTGCGTGGTGCAGTCCCAGTGGGCCTCTGGTCTCAGCACCATCATGAATAACAAACACCCCTTTCACTCTTATTCTCCCTGCCCACTTGGAGTTCGCTCACTTGTTTCATTGTTCGCTCGTTTCACATTTGTTCTTCCAGCTGCTGCATTTCCTATATGTTGAAGGTGGTTAAAGGCTTGATTCACGTTCAACTTCTTTTTTGGCAAGAATCCTTCATAGATGGTTCTGGGTGCTGTATGTTGCCTCGTGTAGGGAGGTACACAGTGTCTGGGTGCCCTGCTTTCAGTAATACACACATTGACAAGTGGATTCGTGTGGTGTCCACATGACTGAGTCATTGTAAAGTTTCTCATCCATTCATTCAACCATTTCATGGTTTCATCCGTGAATGAATGGTTGCATTAGAAGCTAGAAAATAGGTCTAATTACACTATTCCTTCCAAATTTATTGACTGGAATCCTTTTGTAGAGAAAAATGATCTATCAATTAGGACTTACTCTCTAGGATAGTAAGGGCTGAATAAACACTTGTCTCTTTCCCTTTAATGGTCAATTTTCAGAGTAAGGAGTTGAAACCCTAGTTGTTTCCAGTGAGGTCTACAGTTTCTATTTTGTTTTTTTGTTTTGGTTTTTTGAAGTTTTTTGTTTGCTGTTTTTCGGTGGGAAGATTTCTACTTCCTTTTTGAAAGTCTGGTACCATGCTGAATTCATTGGGTCTTCCTTTAATTTAAATGCATTTATAAAACAAATTATCCTCACAAATTAGGAATTGTCCACAGTAGTCAGGGTTCTCCAGAGAAACAGAACCAGAACCAGTAGGATGTGTGTGGATAGAGAGAGAGAGAGAAAGAGAGAGATTTATTCTAAGAAGTTTGCTCATACCACTGTGGGCCCAGCAAGTTTAAAATCTGCAGGGCAGGCAGGCTGACTGGAGACCCAGAGAACAGCTGACGCTGAAGCTCAAGGCCAAGGCTTCTGGAGTCAAGACCTCCTCTTCTTCGGGGAACCTCTGTCTTCTTTTCTTATGGCCTTCAATTGACTGGGTAAATCCCACGCACGTTAAGAAAGGTAATATACGCTTTACCCAAGGCCAACTGATTTAAATGTTAATCTCATCTAAAAAATACATACCGTGACAGCAATATCTAGACTGATGTTTGACTAAACATCTGGGTACCATGGCCTAGCCAAGTTGACATATCATATTAACCATCACGTTATCTCCGTATTTAAAAACAAAACAAAACAAAACAAAAAACTGGCAATACAAGTTAGGAAACGTAAAATGGGTGATAAGGTCAGGGCTTACTGGAGGTATTCAAAGACGCAAAAGGACGCTGGGACTGAACCAAACAAGAAAGGTCTGAAGTCGTTATTTCTGTGTGTTCTACTGGCTTGAGCACCAGACCGAGAGGGGGCAAAAATGGCCCTCGTTCTGACACTTCTCACATGGAATTTATACTGGGTCACTGAGTTTCAGAATCTTCACCTGAAAATCCAGGCTACTAACTACTGTCCTACCTGCCATCATACTTTGTTATGACAGCCAAGAGCAATTGCATATATTAAAGTATTTTGAAAACTCCAAATTTGTTATGCAAGAATCAGGTGTCATTAGACTGCTTTTGTCAGACAACCAACGAACCACAGAGTGTCAAGCAAATGTGCTTTGAAGATACAGTAAGTGCAAAGCCACATCATGATGTTCAATGACTTTCTCTTCATTTGAGAGAAGCCACCAGTCTTCAGACCCACTTTTTAAGAAGAGGGACTGTTGTTACTCTCCTAAGGGGAAAGGAATCAGAGCACACATTTTCTATATTAATGCCTTTCTCTATAAATTCGTGTTTCCCTTAGAATTCCTATTTCTGTGTGTCAACCAGGGAGCATTGACAAGTGCAAAGGATAGATTTCTGACTGGCTTGATTCATTCATTTACTTATTCAATAGGTTTTTATCAAACACCTATTATACGTGAGACAGCACGACAGGTGCTGTTGAAGACACAGATATGAATCAAGTCTAGATTCTGTCCTTGAGCAATTTACAGATTCTTTAGAGGAAGATGCCATAATTAAAAAAAAAACAAACCCTGTAATGTAATGTAGAGATTGAAATGTACCATGAGAGAGAGCAGTAACATCCCATGGAAATTCAGGGAAGGCGAGATCAGTTTCAGCTGAAGGCTCCAGACAGCTTCCTGGAGGAGGTGGCGCTGCTAGACTGAAGAATAGAGAGAGATTTGGGCCGGTGAGGCGGGACAGGGTGGAGCAGATAGAATCCGGACAGGATGCTGTCAATGCGGTGGAGAATACCAGGTACTTACAGGGAAGAAATAAGAAGGCTGTTTGAACATGTGCTATTGTGTTGCAATTTATAAATTCTCTCCTTTACCTCTAACTTCCTTCTCTATGCTTTTGGAGAAGATCCTAAGATTTATCTAACACTGAGATGGCAAAAAGACTTCCTCTGTCTGGGTGACCAGCTTCAATGCATGAGTAGCAGAAGGTCACATCAGGTCGGTCAGCTCAATGGAGCAGGTCATTGTCTGAGAGCTACTTAATCTGTTATAATTTTATTGTACTTGGGGTGCCTTTCAATTCTAAAACTACGATTCTAATGATTCTCAGAAATCAATGCTCGTCTGAAGGTTCTTTGTCATTTTAGATATAAACCTTTCTTAGCTAGAGGACCCAATGTCCATAGTTCATAAACAGAAAACACAGAACTTAATTTAGCCTCCTTGATGATGCGGGATCACCCTCAAAACAGAAGGGATCAGACTGTGCTGTAGCACAGTATTGCTGGGGTCCACAGAGGCACAAAGGGTAATATGTCCCCAGACTCAGTGGCTCTGGATTGCTCTGTGATAATCATTTTCTTTCTTCTTTTTCTGCTTGCTGTTGAACTGTTGAACATTCAATGCTCAGATTTTGATGCTGTCAGCATATCTACCCATTTTATCTCATTTTTGTTCTGTTTGCTGCTTTTATTCTCCATGAGTCTTGGGAGTCAGATCCCCAAGTTCTGTTAGAATTACATGTAAAGTAAGAGCAAGTCAGCTCTGAATAAGGATCTAAGATTACTGCCATGGCCTGTTTCTTGAGACTTAGTGCAATGTGGTCTGCTGTTTAATTAAAGGTGTGTATGTCAGAGAGAGAGAAACACACACACACACAGAGTGTATGTTTGCATGTGTGTGGATATATAAATGTGCTTTTCCTTTCTGGTGTTTTAACTGTGATTGTGTGAAGTCAAGCTCAGGATAAGTAAAACGTGACAGCCTATAATTTGCCTAAAGAAATTGAGAAGCATAGAAAAATCTAAGATTAGAAGAAATTCTGTAACATTGCATACAAGAGATAATCCTGGTTGCCCCTGAGATTACACAAACACTTTGTGAGGATTATAAAGTAGGATAAGGAGCAATCGTTATCTCTGAGAAACAGCAGTTACATGATTAGTCCAAATTCCCATGGGAAATTGAAAGAAATTGATGATCAGACTTGAGGTCTCAGACTCCCAAACTGGAGTTCCTTCAGTTACTACGAAATGCTGCCCACATGATAATCATTATTCAAAATCAAAAGAAATCCTGTGCCTCTGAACTTCTACACCACATTGGGAGGGCACATAACCAAGCATGCGGGTTTGGAGTAGGTACCATGGGTCCCCCTAATCAACCACCGAGTGTGCTAAACAGAATCACCTGAAGGGCTTGTGAAAAACGTGGATGCTCAGGTCCCATTATTAAGAGTCTATTTTAGCAGATCTGGGATTGGGACCAGAAGTCTGGGAGAGATTTTCACCCTTAACTACTTAAGCATCCAACTCCATTGTAACTATAATACCGTTATCACTCCAGGTTTGGATTTTACGAGAAACGTAAATTGCCTTTGTGTCCCCAGTCATTTAGTGTTCAGGCTGGGGCTTTAGATAGCCAGAAGGTCATTGTTTTACTTTGTTTTGTTTTGTTTTTTCACAGCACATCCTTCTTCCTGCTGTGGCCTTTCCTGTCCGTCTCACTGTGTACTTCTCAGCTGCTTTGCCCACGCCTGTGCCAAGATAACAGAGTACCTAGGCATGCATGAGATCCCACCCAGTTTCTTTCTGTTCTCCCTCGACTTGTGATACTCAGCTGGAAGTGGTGACGAGGTTACTACCGGACGTTCTAACTGGCCGGGCCCTGCCTCACGGGATGGTTGAGGCTTTTTCAGCAATGATCATGTTTTTGAAAGAAGGGTCAAGTGGTTGAAGGTAATGTTAATAGTAAAAATGGTGACAGTGATTCAGCTGGGAACTCAAAGTATCTGACGGGGTTGAAGGCACACCTGCCAGATGCTACCCCAGCAGCAATAGGGGAGCTTAGTGAGAGTAGACACCAGAACAGGTGTTTTTAAACACATTACCTCATTTAAAACTCACGACAGTCCTAAGATGGGAATACGATTGTTCCTTTTTTATATATAATGAAACTAAAGTAGAGAAGCAATTGATCCAAGTTTGTACAGCTAGAAAGATGCAAAGACAGGTTGAAAATCAGTGTGGCAGGTGTAGGGTTTTACTTTTGGCCACTGGCCTACATTGGCACACAACCAGATTTGTGCCAGACTATGATCTGAATACACATTCAGATGTTGCAAGGATCTGAATGCTTGCCTGTGATCCTAAGCAATGCTATGGAGAAGGCTGGTTCCCTCTGTATACCTTGGGGGCATTGTAGGAAAACTGAACCATGTAGGTTCTAGAAGCTTTGTACCAAAAGGCCAAGAAATCTTCTGTACCCTGAAGTCAGTATCAGGGTCTGCGACTGATTCAATGCCTGGGGGAAACATGGCGGTCTCACTGAACACAGGGAGCCCTCTCCATCAGGGAGCCCTGTAGAATTCCGAAGAAATCACAGAGAAGGAGGCTGCCCACAGGTCTGCAGGACCTTGAGAGCTGGCCTGTGGGCTCCCTGCTGCTTTAGAGAGGTTCCAGTCTCCTTCCTCATACTTAAAATCAGATGTCAACATGATGGAGCTGGGTTGGAAATAGCATTGCCACCAATGAACGCTGAACCCGGTGGTCTCTGAACACCTGGGTGGCTGAGTCGCTAAGGACCCTGCAAATGAATAGGGTAAACACATGAGGCCTGGGTCTCCCAGCCAACCCTGTTCCAACCAGAATAGCTCAGCTGAAATATATTTTATATATTGAGCTTCTCTGTAAACTTCTATTTGAAGAAGGTATTCCATGTTAAGAAACATGCTTGAAAATAACTGTTTCTATCCTCCTGAATTCATCTATTATTTTTCCTAAACCCTCCTGGGCAGTTGGGGATCTGAAGTCTAGTCTCTGAGGCTGAACAAAGTCTGAGGAATAACCTCTCCCTGCCGTAAGCTCCCAACTTATCTGGTTGGTCTCTGTCTTAGCCCTTTATTGAGATGGAAAAGGGACCAATGTATCAAGTGCCCTTGATGGCAAAATTGTATCCTTGTCTGAGGAAAGGACAACTCTTCAATTAAACCTGATACTTCAGGTCACAAAGGGATGAAGGGACTACCACTCAGGTCCCTGTATATCACTGTGGAAAGAACATCACTTCTACCACTGTCCACCCTTAGTCAACTCATACCTGAGTGTCTATTGTACAAAATATCCAGAGAAAGCCTGAGTTCCCTTGGGCAGGGAAGAGTGTCTGGCTATCTAGCTCCAGCAGACGCCATTGATTGCCTGCTTGGTGATTATTTCCCACCCATACCCACCTCTTCTCTGCTGTGTTGACCTAAAACAAATAGATGGCGAGATATTTCTCCAGTAAAGATGGGTTTACTCAGGATCAGCAGAGGACTGCAATTTGGGGTCTGGAACCATGTGAGCCATGTGCAGGTCCCCGCAGGGCAAGGGAAAGAGAAGGCTTTTGCAGAGAAGAAAAGGAAGTGGGGAAGGCTACAGTAAACAGTGTCCATGGCTTTTCACTGGCTGAGTCCTGTCCTCACCAGGAAAGAAGAGGGGTCCTCCTTCTTCCTGTTGGGCTCTGATGTTCTGATGTCATCACAGGGCATGAGAATATCCTTTTCTGGTCTCCCAGCCCTAATATTTAATTGAGGTTTCAGGGTATTAATTTTTTTTTTTTTTTTACAGCTGGCAGGGCCCATCTCCCATTGTTGAGACTGACAATATCAGATGTTCACTTTCAGCCTCTCGTATTGTGGACATGGGAACAGAACCCAGCTCTTTAGGGGGCTTCTGGAAAGGATTTTCTCTGTCTCAAAAGCAGTGATATATCAAGGGGGTCGGAAGGGAGGGTGTAAGCTCAGGGGTAGAGCATGTGTTTAGCATGCACACTGTCCTGGGTTCAGTCCCCAGATAACAGCCCAGTTTGGTGACTGGGGACTGTCAGGAGGAGGTGAGGACCATCATGCTTATGAAGACACTTCCTCATCAGGACAGTCCTGTGGCAGGAGTAGTGGGGCAGAAATAGGGAAGAATGAACCGCACCCCCGTGCCCAAATCAGGCTGCTGGGCATGACAGCTCGGAGAGAGGCATTCCTTTAATCTGCGGCCAGAAAGTGACTAAGGTTGAACTCATGGGACTCCCCTTGGTTTCCCTCCCTCCTCCTCTTCCTTCCTTCCAGTTTTCTTCCTATAAAATTCTTTTCAAAAATCCTTTCCGGGCAAGTAGTAGTGTTTGTACTTTGATGACACGGTAGAGGGCCCTGGAGTTGAGAGCACCTTATTAGCACTTGCTGTCGCTGTGCTGAGACCTTGCTCGGCTGGCACCCCCTCAGCTGGCAGGTCATAGGATGCTTGACTGCGGTGCTTGACCAAATTCAGTAGCTTAGACCCATATGTTGTTATTTTAAAAATCAAACTCAAATGTTTCATTTATAGATATTGTCTGAAATAACTATTCCAAACACTGTAATTTAGGGAGTCAATCAGATTATATATGGATTCGAAACGAATGGATGACTTTAGGTCTGTTTTAAACAAGGAGTGGGGAGGTATTCAGGGGAGACTTCTGTGTGTGCTGAGAGATGTGTTCCTTCTAATTTTCTCTCTCTCAATAATAATAATAACAACAACAACAACAACATGGTAGCAAATTCCTCAGGAGAGCCTGGGGCTCCGGCTGCAGCGGCCCCTCCCCCTCCCTCCGGGTCACCCGTCAGGGTCCCGCTGAGACTCAGGTGCTGGGCGCGGGCTGCTGCCCTCGGGTCTCGGCCTGTGTCTGGGGCAGCGCCGTTCGCGGGCGGCCCGAGGGGCAGGCCTGCGCCGCGGTGACGGCGATGCCCCCGGACACACGAGCCACGCGGGGAGCAGGCTGAACCGCTGCTGCTGCGCCCCGAGCGCGCCCCGGCCTGCCCCGTGTGCCGTGTGGTGCGCGTGTCCTGCAGTGGGGAGCGGTGGGCCCCGCCCCGGACCTGCGCCCCGAGTCCGGGCGGGGTCACCCAGGCCGAGAACCGCTGACTCGCAAGGTGCTCTCAGGGCTCACTTTGTTCAGGGTGACGTGTTAGAAAAGATCTCCTTCTTGGGTCTGAACAGCTGTTCGCTGTGGGAGAAGCGTGCTGGGGCGCAGAGAGGAGGTGACGGCGGCGCGCCGCTTCGCGCTGCCCCTCCGCCTGCGGCCGGCGCTGGGCGGGCGGTTTCTTGTTAGGTTTCTGAACTAGGGAAGGAGTGCAAGTGAGGAAAAAGACAAGCAGAACAGCAGCTCACTGTCGCATTTCTTTTTCTTATGAAACACTGGGGAAAAAAGTTTACTGTGGGGAACACGAAGCAGTGCCGTTTCTAGGAAGAAGCAAGTGCCGCGCCGCCGCGCGCCCCTTTGCGCTGGCGTCGGGCGGAGAGGGGCGGTGTGGCGGTGTGAGGGCCTAGGAAGGGACATGTGTTACTATCTTAGTTTTCAAGTGTAGAATTTTCGGTTTGCTACAACAAACCAGAAAATTACCCCACGTAATATTTTTAAAGACATCCGCTTTTTGGCACTTTTGAGTTCTAATAACATGGCTTTTGCAGTTTAAGTTAAAAAAATGTAACTTTAGTCTCAGAGTTAAATAATAATACAGAATGAAAACCTTAGATCACAGACAGTTTGTATTAATTGATTCCCTGGGAAGCGAGTTACAGTGAAGCCACAGCACCGATTTCGGGAAGTGATCAGTTGGCTGACATGTGCTCATTTAGTATTTGCATCGTTGGTCCCTTCATGTGCTGCAACCTTTGGTGTCTAAGATGCTTACATCTTACAGGTCGATGTATGTTAAGGAGGAAGGTAAAACTGAGCCAGCAGATGTCAGCAAGAACCATAATAAAAACATTGGTCCTGATTATATCAACCTTTATTTTGTTACTTTTCAGTGATGATGCTGTAACATTGAGCAACCTTAGAATGGTGTTTCCGTGGACACTTGCCTGTGTTCTTGCAGACGTTTTAGGGAACATGTCTGAAGTATAGCAACAGCTCTAAAAAGGTTTAGTTCAAAGAAAGATCTTTGCCAAGTGCTGTGAACTTTTCCTCACTCCAGTCTCTTGCAAAAATTCCACATAAATTATTTTTTATCAAAAAGTTTATATTTAACAGTTTAAATATTTCTCTGGTCATCTGTATTCTACTTCTTTCGCTTTTCCACCCCTGTTGACTAGTCAGGAACTATATGCATTTTATAGGAATCGGAGTAGGGATTCCTAAACAGCTGTCCTCATGGAGGACTTAACTGTCCAGTGAAAATATGGCACTTGCATTTTTTTCAGCATCTGGTTATCTGTTTTATTTTAGACAATTCTAGTTCATTGAACAGCCAGAGGATGGTAATGTCTGTCTTTCCACAAAATTGAAAGGTTTACTAATTTCTGAACTAGGGGCTTAACAAAAATTCAAATCCTGTAGGCATATATGATATCCATTCCTTTGTGATGACCTTATTAGAGTAAACAGAGTGAGGGCGGAGAACCTGAGACCACAAGGAGCAAGTATGAGAAGTGGGATGGCTTGAGGTGCTTTTCGCTTTCTCATTTCTTATCGTAGCAAACGAAGACCTTCTATTTTAAATGCATCCTTCACTTATTAAAATCTAACATGACCTGAGCAGTCCCATGCCTACATACCCATGCGAGGTGAAACTGAGGTGTGAGCCTGTGTGCAGGTGTTTGTAGTGGCCTTATTTGTAGTAGTCCTAACTGGAAGCAACGCAGATGTCCCTCAGCTGGAGGATGGCGCGTCAGTGAACATGCTGCACGCGGCAACATGGGTGAGTCTCAGGTGCGCCCTGATGCGTGAAGGAGGCCACGCTTAGAAGGCTGCAGTCTGTGCGGCTCCGTTTGTATCATCTCCTGGAGAGGGAACTAACGGGACAAAGGGCAGAGCGGGATTGCCAGGCATTGGGGGAGGACTTGACTATAATGGGACACGGGGCATGGTATGGGCCGATGGAACTGGTGGTAGTTACAAGGCTAAATTTGTCAAAATGTATAGAAATTGCACAGGAATAATGGCAATTTTTCTGTATATAAAATTTACCATAAGAAGTGCTGAATGAATTTTATAAAAGATAACGTAGACTAGAAAAACAAACAGCGTGCTAGTTTGTACTTTTTCTTTTCCCAGACGTTCAATAGGAGCCTTAAACGGCTTTAATTCCATTTACCCTTCTCCTTGTATATTGGTTTTCGTGTGTTCAACTGTAGACTCATTTTTAATTTTACAATCAGTTTTATCTCTTATATATTTGAATGGCCCTGTTGCCTTTTTTTATGATTCCTTCCTGCGTCTTTAGCCTTCTGTCTGAGAGCATTTTTATTCTGTCTGTTCCCTCTGCTGATTTTTGTTCATGTGTCCTTATTTGCTAGAGTGTCTAGTTTTTTATTATGTGCTGGAGATGATATGTGCAGAATTGCATGTAGAAATAATTTGAAGCCGAAGCTGTTCTCTCTCTTCAGAATGTATTTTTACTTGTTTTTGCCAGGAGCTTGGGATGTTAGCTATCAGAGATGACCTCAATCCAGTTTCAAGATTTCAGATGATTTAATGCTGAGATTTGTCAACCAGGGCGGAGGCTTTCAAGGTCTTAACGGAAATTGTGAGGGTGTCACCACAACCCTTTGTGGAGCTGTGGACTGTAGTTTGTGTCTCTCGCCCCAAGCAGGTGACAGTGCTGTATAGCCTCTCAGCATCGTGGCTGTGCCCTCGCAGCCAGTGCCACACTTCGTGGAAAAGGAGGCCTGGACGTTAGAGCCACTTCTCCTAGGCTTCCCTCCTTCCTCAGATACTGGTGCTTTAAGTCTTTGATATTTCCATATCTCTGTGTTGCATTAAAGCAGAGTGAAAAATATTTCTCTTGTGTTATTAATTGTCCTTGGAGGAGAGGATTGGTCTGAATTATTCTGTGCCATTATGGAAGCAGAGGCTGCCCATACTATTTTTAATTCCCATACATGTATACAAATGTGCTTTTCTTAAAAACTGATGTGTTAAGACATTTTTATTCTATTATGCAACTTGCTGTTTTTGATTTAGTATATGATGAATTCATATTACAATCATAGGTGACTATGTGTTTGTTGTATGTTTAACTCTGTGCCAGGCACTGTGGGAGTGCAGTGATGTATAAAACAGATAATTTCCTACCCTTATTTGGCTGATACTTTGGCAAGATAGTTACCTTAAACAAACAACGACACAATTATCTAACCGACAGGGATAAGATAAGAGCAGTGTCCTTTGAGTACATATAACATGGAAGTTTGTCTCTGCATCTTGCCTTTTTCACTTCACATTATACTGGGTACATCTTTAAATATCATTAAAATTTTTAATAAACATTGGGTCAGTCTAGTGTTCCATTTTGTGTACTTACTGTAATTTATTTAGACATTTTTATATTGTTGGACCTTTATGTTGTTTCTAGTTTTCCTTTATGATAAATGGTTTTTAATATACATTCTTGTATGTAATCCAACATTCAGTCACTGATTTATTTCTATAGGATGGAGTTGTGGGATTAAGAGTCGTGAGTAAAAGTGTATGAATAATTATTAATGTTCATTGTCACATTGCTTTCTAGAAAGGTTATTAATACATATCATAAGCGTTGCATATAATTTAAAAGTATGTGTCATTTTGAAAGGCTATCAGTTATGTAATATTTCTTTGTTGCTTAGATTTGTGTTTCTTAATCAGTGATACTCAACATGTTTTGTATTTATTCCTGATGTCCATTTCTTTGTGCCTTTAAGACTGTTTATAAAATTAAGACAGAACCCTCTGCTTTATGAATGAAACTGCAGGACTAGTTTTAAACTAGAATTAGATCTTCTACTACTTCTTTTTCAGTGCTGCAGTTTTATTATTTTATACTTGGATTTCCATTTTTAACTTGTTCCTTTGCTGAGAATACTTTAAAAAAGTTATTGTAATGAGTAGCAGGAAATAGCTTGCTGTTAAAGTAAATTGCTGTTATTTGTAAGTGAATTAGTATGTGTTTCTCAGTTTTAATTTCTAATATGGGAAATATTGATAGCCAGGACCCACTGAACAAAAGGGCTTTGGGGTTCTCAGATAAAGAGATCCTGAGACCCCAAAATGGGAATTTTGGGCTGGACCAACTGAGTAGATGGAGATACATGTAATGAGATAAAAATGATTAGAGGAGAAGTTGTTTTTTTTTTTTAATTTTTTTGGAGGAATGGGAGATGGAGTCTTCTACTGAAGAATTCTGAAGACATCAGGTGGTCATTTGGATATTGGTGTTTGTGGCTCAGAGCTCAGAACAGGTGCCTCTAGTGGAGTGGTAAGTTTGAGAGGAATCATATATGGCTAGTGATCAAAGTCCTGGGACCAAATGGGATAATTTAAGAGAACGAAGGTTTTTAAAAAACAGTGAAGAAACATGTCTTAGAGCACTCCAGCTTACACGTTCAATAGAAAAAGTGGCTGCAGTGTGGGAGAAAGGCCAGGGGAACTTCTAGAAGGGGAGACGGTTGTGCTGAAAGCTGGTTGAGGTCAAGTAGAGGCCCGGGGAGGGTGGGGGAGGATTGTCATCTCTTGTCTGGACTGTTGCAGTAGCTTCTTGACTGGTCTTGCTTGTGGCTGTGAGCACCTCTCCTCTGTCACATGGCAGGAAAGGTTGTATTTGAAAAATAGTGAACTTCTGTCTTAGCTGCTTGAAACCCAACATAAGCTCTTTGATACCAACTGCATAAGTAAATATCATAAAAGTTTTTTCATGAGCTGACACCTGCCTGTGTTGTTAGCCTAACCTTCTCACATTAACTCCCCACGTCCTCTCTCTCACCGCAAGCCAGCTTCAATTTTAAATTACTTATAAGATGTTGAGCTCCGCTTTTGAGTATTTCAGTGTGTTCCTTCCTTTTCCCAGATTCCCTCTCCTCCTTGCCTCTTCTGGACCTTGTGAGTGTGTCTTTCTTATTTAAAAGCCAATTCGGGCAGCTCCATCTTTGGGAAGCCTTTATGGATTGAAGATTGGGTGCTGAATTTATTTAATTTGATCATAATTGTACTCATGATTGACTTTAGGCTTACTAAACTGTAGCAGTAATTATTTGATGCTTTTATGACAGAGATACATGCATTCGTTCATTAAATAAATATTCGCTCAGCACCCATTTTGTGCCAAGCATTGACCTAAGCCCTGGGGGTGCAGCTGTGGATGACACAGGTAGGTCCCTGCAACGTGGAGTTTATGATCTGGAAGACTGAATGCATAGTTAACATATTTATATATTAAAATGTGTTTTAATTTTATTTATGAGGTGATTAGTGGGAAAGTATTACATATAAATATCTTTGACCTTTAGAAATATGATAAATAATGGTTTTAAATCAGTATACAAACATTCTGTAAAAGCATTAAGACTCCGGTGACACAAGGAGTCATGTTAGATATTATGTAAAGACAAATTTCTTTTTGTTCATTGTGTTACTAAGCTTACATGCAGTGTGAGGGAGTCGCACAGACCTGTGTCTTCTGAGCAGGGGGCCTTTGACCTCTGTCTGGGACGCTGTAGAAGGGGCTTTCCTGTCAGGCGGATCGTTAGATTAAATCACTTCTAAGATTTCTTTGATTTTTATGTTTCCTTTTCTTTTTTCTTAAACTTTGGCTTCTTTTCATCATTGTTTTATCTGCTTAGACGTTATCTCGTATCAGCAGGCATGGTGGAGCCCTCCTTGCTGTAACCCAGCACACGGCTTCTCATAGTCGCTTCTTAGGGTAGTCAGGCTGGGGGATATTAAAATCTGTTATACAAAGAAAGCATTTTGTGATTAAATGAGTTAGATGTAAGTAAAGTTTTTTTTTAAAAAACTGCTGGGCTGCTTCAGTGCTTTAGTTTGTTGATGTTGACCATGACTTTCTGAGAGAGACTGATACAGCAAGTAGTACTCCATAGAGGTCTTTGACCAGGAAGCCCTTTTTTTCATGGAGTGTCTTGTGAAAACTGTCTGAGGGACACTAGAGGTGAAGTGTTGATGCTAATGATTTATATTTCACACTGAAAGGTATTCTAATTCATTACTGGGATTCTCTTTCTCCTTGCCTCTCCTCCCTCCCCAAATCCAACACTATATAAATAAAATGGAAATAAAAGCAAAAATTAAAAAATAAGACCTAATCAAATTTATAAGCTTTTGCATAGCAAAGGAAACTATAAACAAAACAAAAAGGCAACGTACGGAATGAGAGAAAAACATTTGCAAACGATGCAACTGAGAAGGACTTCATTTCCAGAATATACAAACAGCTCATACAACTCAGTAACAAAAAGGCAAACACCCCAATGAAAAAATGCAAACATTTCTCCAGTGAAGACATACAAATGGCTAATAGCAGATGAAAATGCGCAATATCACTAATTACCAGAACAATGCAAATCAAAACTACAATGAGGTATCACCTCACACCAGTCAGAATGGCCATCATTAAAAAGTCCATAAACGATAAATGCTGGAGATTGTCGTACTAAGTGGAATAAGCCAGAAAGAGAAAGAAAAATACCATATGATATCACTCATATGTGGAATCTAAAAAAAAAAAAAGACAAATGAATTTATTTACAAAATAGAAATAGACTCACAGACATAGAAAACAAACTTATGGTTACTGGGGGGAAAAGAAGTGGGGAGGGGTAAATTGGGAGGTTGGGATTAGCAGATACACACTACTATATATAAAATAGATAAACAACAAGGTCCTACTGGGAATTATATTCAATACCTTATACTAACCCATAAAGAAAAAAATATGAAAAGGAATACATATATATATATGTACAACAGAATCACTGTGCTGTGCACCAGCAATTAACATTGTAAATCAACTATACTTCAATTAAAACAAAATGAATCCAACAATGTACAAATATGATTATGTATCATGACTAAGTGGGGTTCATCCCAGAAATGAATACTGGCTTAACATTCACCAAAGTGAATGTTCAAAATTCAACATTTTAACAAAGTAAAAAATATATGGTCAGCTCATATACAGAAGCAGCATTTGACAAAAATCTAACATCTTTATAAAATCTTTCAGCCTGATAAATTAGGGCATATGGGGAAAACGTGCATCTTACATTAAATGTAATAGTAAATGACTGAATACTCTTCTCCTGAGGTAAGAACAAAAAGAGGGTGTCTCTACTTCTGTTCATTGTGCTGGAGGTTCTAGCCATTGCAGTAAGGCAAGAATCTGTAAGAAATCTGCTTGACCTAATAAGTGAGTTTAGCACACTTGCAAGATAAAGGGCCAATATATAGAAATTAGTTGTGTTTCTGTACACTATAATAAAATGGAAATAAAAAGCACCCACTATTTATAATAGTATAAAAAATATAATATACTTAGGAAATAACTTGGAAACAAATGTGAAAGATGAGTACTGAAACTGAAAACCATTATTGAAAGAAGTTAAACCTGAAATAAATGAGATATCCTGTGTCCTGGATTTGAAAACCCAGTATTAAAATGTCAGTTCTTCCCATATTGATCTATAGAGTTGATGTAATCCTAATCAGGATCCCAATAGGCTTTTAAAAAAAAGTAGAAACAGGATGGTTCTAAAATTTATATTAATATCAGATATGATTAAATGTATGTCCATAGCAAAGCTGCACTATACACCAGTTAATTTAGTGTATGTCTGTGCAGTTGTTTGATGTATATGACAAGGATGATAGAGCAGTGCTGCAGTGGGGTGTGGGGTAAAGGGTCATCTTTTCATCATGTGATCTGAAGGCTACTGGATAGGCATATATGGAAAAAGAAACTAAATATTGACTTCACCATAGAGACAAACATTTAATTCCAGGTCAATTGCAGATCTAAATATGAAAGGCAAAAACAGTAAAGCTTACATTAGAAGATAACACGAGAATTTAGGGTAAAGGAAATAATTCTTAAAGAGTACCCCAAATCATTAATCATAAAGAGAAAGATTGATTAAGTAGGCCATTTATGAATCTCTGTTCATAAGTTAATTAAAAGACGGCATTGGGAAGATTTTTTAAAGAAAGACAAGTCATAGGATAGAAGAAAATATTTGTAATACACATGACCCATGTCTAGAGTATTTTTACTGCTTTTTAAAGAGTATGATGAAGTGAAGATGTGTTTTAGTTTCTCCATCTGTTGATCCTGTTTAAGTGGACCCTAACTTTTTAACCCACAAGATTTTAGTTATAAAATTACTCTTAGGAAGAGCCTAGAGATACTTGGCATTTGTTTCCTTTGTAGTTCGGTCTGTGAGCTTTGTGCAGTACTTGGCACATGACTGGCTTCAGCCTACTGTGTTTGCTGAATTAATGGATGGTGTTTTATAATTACAAACAAAGTGTGCAAAAAAGAGTAAACACTCATATGAGGACCGACCTTTTCAGTTTAAACCTAAAAAATCACAGGAAGCATTGTAGTTGGACATAAAGAACAGAAGTACTAACACTTTCAGAATATAAAGAAGAGGTGCATTTTAGGAATGTGAAGCACTGGCCGTGATTACATGAAGCTGACCACGGCGATGATCATCTTGTACTGAGGAGGGTGAGGGGAAGCTTTTGTGCTCTGTAAGACATAACGGAGAAGGGAGAATTTCATCTCATGAAGCAGGATTTTCTAAGCGTAAAATGCTACTATTGAGAAGAATTAGTTGAGACAGTGAATATTTGTATTAGCCAAACAGAGCTTGGATTTAGCAGATGGCAGATAAAAGTATGGGATGTCTTACTGGGCACTTTTGAAAGATTAGGTGAAATTAACATTCACAAATATCAGGTGTATGATGAGCAACTCAGATTGTTAATGATTGCATTATTTACATTTCAACTTTACATTTTTTGCAGAGTTCTGAAGTTCCTGTTGCATTAGACAATGGATGAGCAATCACAAGGAATGCAGGGGCCACCTGTACCTCAGTTCCAGCCACAGGTAATTGGTTCTGATGCTGCCGCCATGAGAGAGAGAGAGAGAGTGTGTGTGTGCACGCGTGTGTGTGCGCAGAGAAATAGAGATACAGTGAAGGAGGAAGTAGTGCATTCACAGTTCCTTTAGGAACTGAGGTAGCTGGAAGTGCTAATTATGCACTTACAAGTTTAAATCTGCGTTGTTTATATTTTCAAATACTGTTTTAGAAATATGGACAGACATGGAAAAAAGGGCAGCTGTAGCTGTAACTTGAAGTGGATGACCTGTAGACTGAGAGTTGACATCAGGCTTAGGGAGGAAAACAGAAACGGGGGCAGTGCCTGCGTGTTTCGTGCCCGCCTCCGCTTTCGCCGGGACGCCTTCCGGTACTGCCCCTTTGCTCGCTCCCTCTGACTAGGGGTGTGTTTCTCCTGTTCTGGAGTTGCTTGTTTTCTGCAACATAAAACGCAGTTAAAGGAATGTTTACACGCACTATTGAAATTGATTGTTTGGCCTCCAGTGCGCACCGTGGATGCTTGCCACGGAGTCCAGACACGTGGCGTGTCCGAAATGCCGTCCCCGCCACGTGCGGGGCGGCACCTCGGTCTCGTGGTTCCTCATGCCCGCGGCTGTGCGGCCTCCGCGGTGTCTCAGAGTTGCTCTGCGAGCCTTGGCCCAGATTTGCTTGGTAGTGATTCTGGCAATGAGGAATCCATAGGTGTTCTTTCACATGAGCTCTGGAGCAGAGAAGTGTGGGGCCTCGGGTCGAACAGCTGCCCTGTTGCAGCGGCCCTCAGAGCCTCCGCTGTATTACTGTGCGCTGGGAGGTTCCGGGGGCCCTTGCAGGGTGTGGTGTTTTCCAAACTAATTTGACTACAGCACCCTTTTTTAGAGCACGTCTGTTGGCTTCTCTCGAATCAGTGTCTGTGAAGCGCAGCTCGGGAAATACTGCCTCAGAGTAAACTATCTTTTCTGCCTCTGTACTTTATTCGTTTTTCACCCTTCACCTCCCTCTCCAATGTTTGAAATCCTGCCCATCCTTCAAGGAGCATCTAAAATGCCACCTCCACTCTGAAGGTTTTTCCGATTTTGTGGACGTAGTATTTTTTTCTTGGAAACTTGATGATACATTCTTCGTATGTCTCTTCTGCTGTTTCTGAGGTCTTGGGGTCATTTCATATGGACATTGTCCTTATCTTTCCTGTTGGGTCAAACTCTCCGTAAGGATTCGGGCTGTGCCCTACCGCGGCTGCCCCGTGGTCCCGCAGCTCTGCGCGTGGAGCCGGGGCTCAGCACGGTTGTGCGATTGAAACCAACCAGCGCTTCTTCACGTGAACGTGTTTAAATTATCCCTTTACTTAATTGCACTTTCAGTTGCTTTGTTATGCCTTTCTGAATTCTCTGTACTGTGTTTGGAAGAGACACCTTTTAGCTTAGAGTAAGGCCAGTATTTTAATTTCAAGATGATTTTTTTTTAAAATCTACCATTTATATTTTGTGCTACGATCATAAATTTGTCAAGGTTATAGTAGGCAGCTTCTTTCTGTTAGATACAAACATTATCTTAGTGCTATTTTTACAGACATGCATGGATACTCTTGTTTCATATTCGTTGTCTCCAGTGAAGACAGTGAAAGAAGCAGCTCTCAGATTAGGGAGTTTGTCTTATGATTTTGAAATGTTTGGTTTTGAACAGCCCTAAATTTCAAAGGAAAAAAAGAATGAGCACTGTAATTTCTGCCTCCTACTGACTCACCGATCAGGGAAGGTCAGAGTGGCAGTAGGAGGCGAAAATGAGAGTCCTGGTTCCCTGGGACCCACGGGCTACCACGCGGCATAAATGTCAAAATCACACACGTGGTTCTGCGTCTCTTTCACGTGGTTCCATTCCTCTCTTCCTCCTGCCGCTGCTCCCACGTGGAAATCAGCAAGTGTCACCCCAGGTTCTCACTGCCTGTGGCAAGTGTGGGGGGGAGGGAGGGTCTTCTGCCTCTGCATCCAGACTGATGGTGTGAGGTTACCCGACAAGAGTTTACAGGCGTTACTGCCTATTAAGTCTCTGAAAAATGTTCCTGCTCTCAGTAGCATTATTTTAAAAGGCTGGCAAAGGACAGCCTCTGCTCGGGGTTGGCAGCCTGCTTTTGTTTTGTTCCACACCACTGGCCTGAATAACGGGGTGATGCAGCAACATATGGTTAGCTGAGTGACTGCTTCCGCTTTTGAGATGCTAGTGCGTGTCTGGACAGAAGCAGCAAACGGAGGAAGTCAGCTTTCTAGGTGTCAGAGACCAATTCCCTGTGTTATGACAAGTGATGTGTATTCTTGGCATATCTGTCTTTTCCTTGTTCTGAGATGAATACTCTGACCCCATAATGCATAATATGTGGTTTCATTTTTAGTACAGTGTGAGTTCCTTTTTTTTAAGCCTTAGAATGTGAGATTTATGTATCTATTTTTTTGTATTATTGTCATTCTTTTGAACTTAGTTTTTTTTTTTTTCCTATCAGCTTCCCTTTCCTTCCCTTTTTCTTTCTTTGATTCCTTTCATTGAAGCCTGGAAAGTACTGAAAGGATTTATTTGACTGGATTTGTGTCCTATATATTCACATTGCTTTTGGACTCTAGTTTGTAGAACAGTGGATTTGGCTAAATTTTTTAAAATGCAAACTGTATAAAAGATGGTGACAGAAATAGTAAAATGTCTGCTTTTTAGTATAAGACAAATTTTAAACAATGGATATTTACAGCTAACAATTTGTGAGTTTTTAATTTCTGGTCATTGAGTGAAGAGAGCTATGATACATTCAATTTTTATCATAAAGATAAATATAAAACGATTACAATCAGCGTGCAGCGTAAAGACTTTGTGGGAGCGACTCAAGGGAGAATTAGTTTTAGTTGGAATAGTCGTCAGGACCTAGGGTATAATTATTATCTGTAGTTTGAAGATGCCCAGTGTGACACTGGCTCCCTGCGAAGGAGGGAAAGCAGCCCAGATCTACAGGCAGGAGAGTTGGTGCTCCTCCTTTTAACGGCTTGGAAGGGATAAGAGTCTCATCTGGGAGTCTTCCAACCCGAGCCTCCCCTCAGGCTGGCCGGCGGCCCGGCCTGCCGCCCCGAGCTCGCGCGCCTCTGGGAGCGAGCAGGGCGGACAGGGGGCCGGCTGGGTTGAGTGGGTCACCTCCCCCTCTCTTTAGCCCGTCTTACAGAACTACTTTCTTTGTGAAATAAAGGTCATTGTGTCGTTTGCTTCTTTTGCTAAGTTGAGTTTGCCAAGGTTTTGTCCTATGGCCTTGAGCACAGCCTCCGTTTTCAGAAGCCTCTGCAGAAGTTGAGGTGACGTTCTCCGCCTAACAGCCTCATCCAGCCGCTTTATTGCTGCAGGTCTGGGGGATGGAGTGGCGGCTGCTCCGAGGGAAGAGACCTGCTGTAGTTAGAGCTGATGCCCTTGAACCTCCAGTGAGGCTCAGTGCTGCCAGCAGTCCTGTCGTTGGTCCCCGCGCTGCCCGCTCCCCAGCGGCGTCTCCTGTCCCCCCTCCTCAGAACCCCCACTCCCTGTCCTCTTTCTCAGCTGCTGTGCCCTTGCTTCCTGTTTCACCGACAGACGGAAGCAGTCAGACGAGGACTTCCCCGGGACCTGCAGCGCGCGGTCGGCCTCATCTGCCCTGTCAGCTGCGCCAGCCCTGCCCGGGCCACCAGAGCCGTGTGCAGCCCCACGCCCGCTGGGCTCTGCGTGGCGCTGTGTGCTGCGAGGTCTCCCATCTAAACGGCGAACCAGAACAAACCCCAACCAGAAAACGGCTTTCAAAGTCCTTCTTTTCTCCAGCCGTTCACCTCTCTCTCTGTTGCCTTTTGCTGCTGAGTCCTTAGCTGTGTAGGTCTGTGTCCTGCTCCCCCTTCGCTCTCTTAGGTGTGCTCGGGGGGGGGGCTTTCTCCCCTCCGTGCCGCCGCGGCTGCTCTCGCCCCGGTCCCCGGGGCCTCCTGTGCTCAGTCCCTGCGCCACCCTTAGACCTTGTCTTCCTTGGTCGTCAGCTACACTTGAGAGAGTCGGCCGCATTCTGTTCTTTGAAACCTGTTCATTGCTCTGCTTCCGAGAGCCTTGTTTCCTTCTCGGCTTACTGGTCTGTCCTTTGCTGACTTCCCTCCCCTCCTGGACTCTTCGCAGTGGAGCGCTCTGCGGCCCAGAGCGTCTTGCCCTATGTGCGCTGCTTGGAGATCCCTTCCAGGTTCATGATCCTGAGTATGGTCCACGTGCTGGTGGCCTCTCTACTTTAGACTGGATCTACCTCCTGATCCCAGACGCGAGCAGCCAGTCACCTACTTGCCATCAAATTTGCGTGTCTCAAACTGGGCACATGTGAAACTGAACTGTGAATGTTCCCACAAACTGTCTGTGTGCAGGCCTCTCTGTCACAGTTGGCGGCATGTCCCTCCTTTGATCTGCCCAGGCCAAAGCTCCTGGAGACGTCCCCGACCCCCCATCTCTCGCATGTCCTGTCTCACCGCTGACAGGTCCCGCAGCGCCCCCTTCTGCATACACTTCGGGTGGGAATACTTCTTGCCTCATTTGCTGCTGTCACTCTGCTCAGTTATTTTCATTTTCCCTGTAACTTACTGGGGTCACTCCCCAGTTGGTCTCTGTTTCTGTCCTGTCCTCACTTCAGTCTACTGTCAGCATGTAAGTCAGGGCAAAATTATTTAACATTTAAATATAAAATATACAATTTCAGTCAAATCATATCTCTTTAAAATCTAGTAGTTTCTCATCCTTCCTCATCGTGGCTCCCCCCACTCATCTTCTTCCAGTGTGTGTGCAGACGCCACCTTCCTCGGCCGTCCCATGAAAGCCGACCCTTCACACCCACCCATTAAGCCACTTATCCCTTCTATTTTGCTCACTGTCTTTCCTCTTTCTCCAGAGTATAAACTTCATTCCCAGTCTCCAGAACAGTACCTGGAGCACATGGTAGGCATTCAGTAAACACTTGCTGAAGACAAACGTGGTGTCAAGTCAACCCATTCTCTTTCTTCTCAAGCACCACTTTTTAAATGAATATTAAAATATATCAGTATCTCTAGAATTTTTAGGCACAAGTTCAAGCAGTGGCGCATACCTCGGTGCCCCCATCAGAGGGATGGTAGGAAGCCATTCTTGGCATCGCTTTGTCAGACTAGACGTGAGGAACGAGCCTGCATCGCAGCAAGGAAGAAAGCTGAGAGAGAGAGAGAGAGAGAGAGAGAGAGAGAGAGAGAGAGAGAGAGAACTTCCTCCAGGAAGAGCTTCCACAGCTCTCTGAGCCCAGGACTCACGTACGTTGTCTGAGATGTCTGAGCTCTTAATGTACCGTTTTACTCTTTTTTTTGGTAAAGCCTGTGTACAAATGTAAATATATATATATATATAGTAAATGGTTTATTAGAGAAAACCACGTACAGCCTGCACTTCTTACTGACTTTCTTTCCACCTCCTTGCTGTACCCGGAGCGAGCCTCCTCCCCCCGTGGTCGCTGTCCCCCGTCACCTGGCACGTGGGGCGGCTCGCTCTCTGGTCCCCGCGCCGGGAGGGTCAGCGGCAGAGGCTCACCCTCCGCATCCGCAGAGCCTCTTCCAGACCCCACCCGCTCCTTCTTGGGAGGGGGGCTGGTGAGCCCCGCCGCGTGGAGGCTCCGTCTCGGCCTCCCGGTGGCCCCAGGCTCCCTGCCTCGCCGTCACCTGCGTCTCGCCTTCGTCCCGGGCGCAGTGCCGCTGCTGCTTGGTTCTCACAGCGCGGCCGCCCCGCGCCGAGCGGTTTGCATGTCCGTCACCCCCGACACCAGGCCGCCGCGCACACCTCACACACGGGGAGGCCCGGGCTCGCCCGGCCCAGGTCGCACGCGGCCCTGGGGTGGGGCTGTCGGCCGGCTCGCTCGCTTCCCGGCAGACGCTCCTCACACACTTCCTGGCCAGTCTCACCGCCTCAGTCCTCGTGACCCTTCGTGTTTCCGGGCACCTCCGGCTCCTCGTCTTCGAGGCGTGTTCTGGCCCGGCCTGTCCTCCCTGTGTCGGGTAGCCCTGCCCGCCTGGTTGTCCGGACCGCAGGCAGGCGGGCCTCATGCTTTGCGTTCAGCCAGTTTTCCTGCCCCCTTGATTGGACTCCCTCACTAGCTAGTGAACCTGCTGAGTCTTCACATCCTGACGGTGACCGCTCCCCTTTAGATTACTGCCACCTCTTGTCTAGCTTGTTGCAGAAGCTTCGGATCTGGTCTCTTTACCTCTCGTGTTACCGTTTCTAGTTCATTCTTTACATTGTAGCAAGAGTCATGTTTCCAAAGTGTACCTTTTGATGCGTTACTTTCTTTGACTTTTGGGATGGATTCTGCATTTTCACGTGTGCCGGGAAGGGTCTTGCATCCCCTGGTCTCCTTTCTCCTCTCCAGCTGCACCTCATGTCGCTCCCTGCTTTGGACTCGGGTTCAGCCTTGTCTTGCTTACATTGCACTCTCTTTGGGCTCCAGGATCTCGGGTGCCAGGGTGATGGTGTCAGGAGCTGTTCGGGGAGATTTAGTCTCCAGCAGAAGGTAATAAGCATAAGGGCTCATTATAATGTATGTGAACTACATGAAGAGACCCTGAGGAAAGTTCTCTGAGAGGAAATGTGAAATTAAGAAGACAACAAAAAGATGACTCGTTTTTGGGTCATTTCATACACGGGTGTGCTTCTAGTAAATGAGAATACATTCCACCAGGAGTGCAGTGCTCACGAGGTCTGTAGGTCGTGTTTTGTATCAGTGAATAGTAGGTAACGGGTGCTCCATAAATCCATGCTGAATGAATGGATTGATCTCTAAATGAAAGCAAAACAGTAATCAGTCTAACTGTACTATGTTAATATCGTATAGATTTTAGTTACTTTAGAGTTATTTTAGGAAGTGACTATGGGGCCATATAGTATAAGAGATCTGTCAGATGAGAAGTGGTATCAGAATGTTTAGAGCCTGGCTGAGCTCTGGATTTAGATTGATTGTTCATATTTACATATTTAGGGATAAGTGTTTCTCAAATTTTAGAGGAAGTACCTTGAGGGATTTAGATGATTGAAAAAATGGGGCTACAGAAAGGATTCTCTCATCTTCTCTCTTGGAAATTTCTTTTTGAATAGTCCATTGAGAGTGGAGTGGGCAAAGATGAGGTCGACATGAATCGAATAGTTTCCAAACTCCACCTGGAACTGCATTCAGAGCCTGACATATAGTTTTAAGAAATACAGTGATGAAAGTAGTTCCATTTTTGAGGGTGAATTTGATATTTGGAGATAATTTAAAAATCCTTTGGAGCCAAACACGTACTTGGTGAAAAAAGTATAATCTTGGTATTCATTCTTCCTTTGATCAAAATGAGCTGTCTTCTTAAATGAGGCCAGTGATTTTCATATGGTTCACAAGCTGATGACAGTTCCACAGGAGGGGTTATGAATACATGTTCGGCGTTGGAAGCCTTCCTGGAGTAAGTGCATGTCCTCCCGTGGTGCAGGTTTGAAGAGCAGCGTTCAGTGCATAGATTCTAATGTGTTTGTTAGAATTCGATTGTATCATTTTACATTTGGGATACCTTTGTATTTTGTCTCCCTTTATATCATTATTATGTGACTATTACATGACTTTCGTATGGCCTTGGTTATGTTTGACAGATTTCTCACTAAATATTCATAAAACAAATATTCCCCAAATTTAGAAATTTTGATACATTTCTTTTTCTAAGAGCACTTGCATAAAATAAATTTAATGATGCATTCTTTTTGTTTTTCCCTTGACTGGACCTCATTTGGTGCAGGAGGACAAGAGGGTGGTGGAGGAGGAGGTTTTAGAAGAGTTACCGTGAGGTGGGCATCCAGTGGAGGGTGAGGAGAGCACCAGGAATCAGTGTAACTCAACACTACCTTCCAGAGCCAGCGGTGGGGGAGGTTGGACAGTGGATGACACTGGCCAGAGAGAGCAGAGCGAGAAGGGAAGGCAGAGGATGGTTCTCTGTGGAACACCAGCATCCGCGGGGAGGAGGCTGTGGAGGAGCTGGAGGAGGCGGGAGGGCTGGTTGGTGTGGTGGCTTAGAGCATGAGCTCTGAAGTCAGATTGCCTGGCATGAGTGTCTGGGACCCTCCAGCCCCGACTGTCTAGCTGTGTGAGGGAGGGCAGGTTATTTAACATCTATAAGCCTCACTTGTCTCATCAGTAAGTTAGAGAAACAGTAGTTTTTACCTCCAGCAGATACGGAGCTTTCACTGTGGTGCTGGGCACAGAGACGGCACTCGTTGGATGATGATGGCAGGGCCAGTAGTTAGTGCTGGTTGGATGACGATGCTGCTGATGGTTAACCCTCATTAGAGGGTGGCGATGGTGATGGCGGCAGTGACTGCATTCTACACGATGACCTAGGCACACAGGTTCCTCTGCCCATGGCCTGCTTCTGCATCGTATTACGTCCTTTATTTGGTTTTTATTACCGCTTTCTGCCCACACTGCTTCTTTAGCCTTGTTTATCTCAGTAACTGGTATCACTGTCCATCGAGGTGCACAAGCCCACATCTATGACTTACCCGCTCTGTCCCCACTCCTCAGCGTCTTCTCTGCCTCTGCCTCACGGTCACATCCTGATTCCATCTGCTGCTGCGTCTCACTATAACTGTCAGGTCAGGCCCACTACCTTTCTGTCCAGGCTCCCTGCTCCCACTCCCGCAATCCTCCTCCTCCTCCGCCCCACTTCCTTGTGCACGCAGCGTCCTGAGTGAGTTCTCCCTGTGAGTGTGCGTGAGATCACGGCGCAGTGCTTCCCTGCCGGCAGCTGGGGTCCTTCCTCTTGCTGCGGCGCACGGCGTGGCCGCCCGCGCGTCCCGCCTCCACCCTGCTCCCCGCGCGCCAGCCCGTCTTCCTTGAGCACACGAGCTCATTCCTTCCCGAGGACATTTTCTCCAGGGGTTCTTTCTGCTCTTCCTTTTCCTTCTGGTTTTTCAATCTCAACATAAAGGTCACCCCCTCAGCAGGGTCCTCCCAGAGTTATCCAGTTTAAAATAACCATCCACTCATTTTCCACTGTATCGCTCCATTGTATTTCTCTGCGTAGTACTTAAATATTAGATATTACTGTGTATTTGCTTACTGTCTTTTTATTGTTTTTGTATTTGTTTGCCCCCTCCTCTATTAATAATTGTGGAATAAATGAATAAATTGTGGAAACCTCTTCCCTCTATTTGTCTCCGTCCGTCTCTGTCTCCCTGAGCCTTTTGCCTGCCCTATTTAATTTTACGGGTATAGCTGATGGTGCTCCTGGCGGGTGGGAATGTCTTTGTCATTAATTAACTATCCTGCTCATGGTATGCTGGGAAAGGTAATCAGTATTTTTGGTTACGTAATTTGGATATAGTGATTATTATGCTGTGTGGTGTAACTAATGATGCTTAAATGATACAAACACCAGGGTCTTATAAATGTTTAATCAGGTAATTGGTTATATTTGGTCACTCATTTTTCTTATGCTACAATGAATTGTCTCCTTTGTTTGATATAAAGCCAGTAATAATGATTAATGACGTATTGTTCCAACTGACGTAAATCTCCCACCCTTAGTATCTTTAGGAATAGGTTACTGCTGAAGTAGTTCAAGAAATTTTAGGGAAGTCATTTCTCAGATGGAAAGAAGCATGATTAATTAGACTCTGCTGGCACATGTGGTTTTTTTTTAAAAAAAGTGTTGTTTCATTTTTTTTTATTTTCAGTGAGGTTTGTAGAAAGTAATACATAACAGAGTTGTTAGAATATTGTCAAAAAGATATTCTAGTTTGTGTAGTTTGGAGATGAGTAATCTCTTTTTAATGATCGTACGTAGCATGAGCTTTATGGCCAAATAAAATAGAAAAGCATTTTGAAGTTTTGTTACTTTTTAATTTTGGAGAAATTTAGGAATATTAATATAAAATAAGACTTTTAAAATCACATAGTTGGTAATATGAAAATCACCAGTAAGAGATAAAAGTGCAATAACAATATAAACCTTATTAATGGTGTTAAATACTGTAATTAGCAGTGGCTTGTCTGTTAGATCACTGATAACAGCACCTCTAGGAGTTACCAGGACGTCGCTTTCTCTCTGAGGAGTCTGTGGAGGCCGTGCTGTGATGCTTCTAATCCCCAGAGAGAATTACCATCCTAACGTTGTCCTGAATTGTCTTACTGCTCATTAAATGTCCTTGCCATCACATTTAAAGTAAATTAAGGAAATTAATTTAGTCCTAGGAAATTAATTGTTTAACAAGTTTGCACCTGTGAGGATATGAGCCCGTGGCACAGCAGAATGAATTTTATTGTAGAATGAGGAGTATTTCTGTGAAGGAAGCAGTTAACACAGGCTGGCATGTAGAATCCTGATCAGGTAGCGGGATCTGGTGGTATGTGATTAAAGTGCAGATCGACAAGAGATTCGTTAGTGAGACTGCAGAACATTTCAGGTGTTGTATAAAGCTTCCTTCACTCTAGGGTTTGATTTTTTTTGTTTTTAGTTGTCACATATGATTTTGAATGTTTATTTTGTGTTTCTATATTTCAGGACTCTTCTATAGGATAACTTGTTAGGACACATATTCACATATCTCAAGAGGCTAAACATGGTACTTTACCACAAAAATGTAATACAAATGCTGCCAATATCAGTTTTAATTATGTCCTTTATTTAAGGAGTTGTAAGTGTCTTATAGTTAGTAATTAAGAAATAACAACAAAAAGCCAGTAACAATAATAATAAAAAAAACCTATGTAGGCTTATAATTACGTTATCCATGTTAATTAGTTCCATTTTGAGACTTATTCCATAAATGAATCTGTTTAAAATTTCTTGATGGAGTGTGTAGTCTTTATTTAGTAATTTTGGAAGATCCCTTGTGCTGAGTTAGCCGTGCCCTTTCTCGGTTTCTTCTGTCACGAAGAGCTTGCAGTGTCAAACTCGTAGGGTTCATGGGCTTTCAGACAATTACTCTCTTCCGTTTGCCTGTGACTTTAAACTTCATTTAAGCATGTTCCAACCAGGTAGCTGAACTGCCACCAGACGTGATTTTATAAATGAGGTGGCCCCCCACGGTAATTAGGAGGCCTTTGGGCAAAGTAATTTTAGTTAGATGTAGTTGGTGTGTGTCACCATGGAGCCTGGGACCCAGGGGTTAGGCTCTGCCCTTCCATGAACCAGGAAGGCAATCCACGTGGTAACTGGGGGACACTCGCTAGAAGATGGAGCCCAGGCCCGGGTGGCACCTGCTCCCAGTGAGGAAGCTGCTGGCACAGGGGTCTAGCAGGATAGAGATAGACTCCAGTTGGGGCCTCGAGGAAGACGGACCCAAAAAGGACACTGAAGTAGAGACTAAAGAATGACAGTCCTAAAAACTCGAGCACCCCAGTGCCCTGTGAGGAGAGGGTGGGGGGAAGGATGCCGCCCCACCTGGGAGGGGAGCTGTAGGTGACAGTGAGCTGGTGCCACGCACCTGGCTGTCCGGTTGACACTCCAATGCCGGGCCTGGGTCTGCTTGCCCTACCTGAGAAAAGGAGGAAGCCAGATCTGGGTGGCTGCCTGGCTGAGAAAGGTTCTGAGATACTGAGCACTGAGTCCGGGCGTGGAGCCCAGGCCTTGCACACTCAGTGAGGACCCTGTGCATTTTCTGTGGGGCGTCTTGGGTGCGTCTGGCGCCCGGCGCTCAGTGTCCGCATCGCATTGCCCTGGGTCAGTGGGGGTTACTCAGTGTCCTTAAATGCTGGGGGTTCATGGGGAGTCCGTTCCCTCTGCTGGGAAGCTGTGAGAGGCAGTTGTGGGTCTTCTCACTGGCACTGAGTTCTTCCAGGGACAT
Source organism: Vicugna pacos (assembly GCF_048564905.1). NCBI lineage: Eukaryota > Metazoa > Chordata > Mammalia > Artiodactyla > Camelidae > Vicugna > Vicugna pacos. The sequence continues at coordinate 15,354,371 of NW_027328742.1, read as the reverse complement.
TCACTTAGTAAATATCTATTGTCTGTTTCATGTCAGGCTGCCTTCCTGGCATCTGGGTACAAGGATAAAACTTGGTTTCTGCCTTTGAGAAACTCTATGAGTGGAGGGAGAAATACATCGTGTAAACAAATGATTAGAATCCAGTTCGGTGCGGAACCCAGCGTGGTGCCTGCACTGAGGATTTGTTGGCAGAGCTGACTGCTGTCGTGTGGGAGCGGAGGCTGGAGCAGAGGCTGGAGCCCGGGTGGGCGGAGGGTGGTCCCCAGACAGGCTGGCAGCTGAGCCTCTGAGTTTTTAGGGTGAGAAGCACAGTTCTTCAGAAGACGTCGGACAAGCCGATGCCTTGCGCTGAGCGGCCAGAGCTCACGTGTGCTAGGGGACAAGTGGTGTGGCTGGTGTGGAGGCCCAGGGTGGATGCGCAGGTAACACAAGAGCCCTCTGTTGGAGGTGGAACAGAGTAGGTTCTTTCTTCCGTAAAAGTTGAAAATCCTTTAAATGACTCACGTCAAATCCAAAAGCCATTTTGTGTGGCTCAGAAAATACCCTGATCATTAAGGGACTGCGGGGCTGAGACCCAGTTTATCCGCCAAAATGAGAACAGGGGAAGGCAATTTAAGGGATTTTATTTGGTTTTTATTTTCTGCTCATTTGAATCTCATTACTTTGCTGAGTTATTTTCTTCCCAGTATAACTCTAATATTAAATTAAAAATATGGGGAATTGGACATTATCCAAAATAAGAGAATATAGCTTTTCCTCAGAATAGTCCTCTACTTGAGTGGGCACTCATTTGATGATAACACCTTTTTATTTTAAGCACCTAATACTGGCGACTTAGGATGGGACATAACTCATCAGAATGAAGTACGGCATCGGATGCAGTATCCCAGACTCATTACCACAGTGTGTGTGTTGCCTGTCCCATGAGCTCCTAAAGGAGACCTCATCCCGCACAGGCTTGTTTTTATATAAACTGCAGTATGGCACAGGGACCGGGATGGCTGGGATGTGCAGCTATGCTCCTTCTCATGTCAACTCTGCACATCTACACTGGCTGACAGGACATGGGAACAGATGAGACAAGCTGTCACTCACCCACACTGCCCTTTGAAGAAAGGCCATGGGGGGAAAAGGTGCCTCAAATGGGCTGTGAAGTTTACATACACTGCCCACTGTTAAACAGATTACGTCTAATGAAGTGTCTAATGCTCAGGCCATATCAGCCTAATCCTCGGTGGCAGTTCATCCCTCAACTGCCAAAAAACACCGCCCTCTGGCCCTCTCTCGCCACTCTGGCCGCCAAGCACAGGGAGGTGCCCAGCCTTAATAAACCAAGACAGTGTGTGATCTGACATGCAAATATAGGTCATTGCATATGTAAATGTGTGATTACAAACCTGCATGCCAAAACACATTAGTGAGGCTCTGCTCTCAGCATGCGGTTGTCACACTGCCTTAGCAGTTCATGCTAATATTTGTCAGTTATTGTGCAGGCAGAAGATGGAATTCCCAGTCAGATCTAAAGGGTGTGGATTGTGTGATAGCAGCCCTAATGATGAAGCTGTATTTCACTGTTGAGAATGACGAGTGTTCATCAGGAGAAAGATGGTCTGTGCATTTTGGGGAGAGGAAGGAAATCTATTTCTTAAATGCTACAGACTACCCCAGTGGGTCAATTCAAAAAAAAAATTTTTTTTTAGGATTTCTTAGAAAAGCATGGACAATTGAAAAATGTCTCTCCTCTTGAAATGAAACTTTCATTTGAAGTTAAGAAAACTAAAAAAGTTGCTAATATCAGTTGATCTGAGAAGCAGACTTGTTGTAAGTTTCCTCTGTTAAATGGGTGCTGTTTGGTCACCGTCACACAGTTATAAATGGATCTCAGCAACTACGAAAAGAAATCATATAAACAAGCAGCAAGGTAAATTGTTTTGTTTCCCTTTATTTTGTAATTTTATTTTTCTTTTATTTTTTTGTTTTCAGCATACGTCTCTATTCCCAGCTTTGTTTTGTTTTTTCATGAAAAGACCTGAAATTGAAAATATCTGCAGAGCATCTTGGTTTCCTGTTGTAGGTGACTGTTCAGTAACTGTGACAGTCAGCAAAGGGCGTACTTGGGATCAGATAGACATAGGTTTGGTTTGATGACATCTACATTATAGGATTGTCATGAAAATTGAAGTGCGTGGCATATAAAGCCTTAATATATAGGCCCTGTTAAGTTGTAGATGCCAAAATGGAACCTTCCATTACTGTGGTAGTTGTTACTTTTATTTTATTATAATGATTATTTATGGTTTTATATCTGTAAAATGAATTTGTGAAATCTGCTGTATTCTGGTTGCTTTGTATGTCTTAAAGGAAGAATGGTATTTTTCTTGACAATATTTTGGGCTTTCAGAAGAAAGAAAAATATGATAACAGAAATTATTACTTTTTTTTCTCTTTTTGAGAAACACTGCATTTGAATGACAGTGAAACTTTAGTAGAATTTTGTAACATTTTTGCTAGCTTGACAGAGGTAGTGAAATCAACAAGATAACATGTACGGGGGTGGGGGGGTAATGTACTGCCCATATGTCAGAATAGCCCATGGCCCTCTGTGTAAGTCATGGAGTTGTCAGCCTTAACCAGAGTTTGTCTGGGGGGCTGCACGTTCACATTGACTTTAGTGTGTTTAGGAACCAGCATGCTCTTCGGCTGCATTAATAGGTATTTAATGTTCATTCTTACTAGAGGGTGCACAGCCAGGGCCCACAAGAGTGTTTTGTTTACACCGAGTTGGCTCAGAGAGCAAAGGAAGTCCAGAAGGATGAGAGCAGCGGGCTAAAAGGCCTACAGGAGTGTACTTGCCAGCAATCCAGGGATCCTGAAAAGGCCCATGCATTTTTAGCCAAAAAAGAGATGCTGTAAGTGCATATGATAGCTAACTAGACTATTCTGTTATATTTTTTACAGGTATGGATATTGAGTGTCAGTGGAAGCTTAAAAGTCACTGTTCCCTGGGTGTAGGTAGTAACCCCAGTAGTAGACAGGGTCTGACTGCAGTGGGTGTTGAGTTAATGTTTATCCTGCGACTGGTTGAATGAATGAATGAGTCCATAAACAATGGGTGAAATGTGTCAGATGTTGAGTTTTGCCTCAAAATGGGAATGGGTGCTGTGCTCCCTCCACACCCTGTAATTATTTCTCTCCCAGCACCGCTGAGAGCCTCTTCTATGTACTTGGGCCATCTCTGTCAGAGCAGACGCATCTCCCATGCACCTCTTTCCCTAGCAGCTGGTACAGCGCCTGGCACTTAGGAAGTACTTTGTCCACAAACAATAGAAAAAATTGTTTAAAAATGTAACTATGTACTAAGTGAAAGAAGCCAGTCTGAAAAGCTCCGTCCTGTAAGAGTCTAGCCATGCAACGTTCTGGAAGAAGTGAAAAGCCCAGTGTGTGTGGGGGGTGATGCAAGGGCGGGGCACAGGATTTTCAGAGCAGACTCCGGTACCGTCGTTGTGGACACACGTCGTGATACGTGTGCCCAGACCCAGAGAGTGCACACACCTAGTGTGAACAATGGACTCGGGGTGGTGGTGGCATGTCGGTGGCACGGGCCCATTCTGGTGGGGGCGCTGATCCTGGGAAAGCAGTGCATCTGTGGGCTCGGGGTGTGTCGGGAGTCTCTGTGCCTTCCTCGTAGTTTTGCTGTGAACCTTAGAAGTGCCTTAAAAAAAAGTAAGTCTTTTTTAAAAAAAGTGATGAGGAGGTGGTAAACTCCCTGCTGCTGGAACTGTTCTTGGCAGAAGTTAAATAATTTTCAGGAAGTTGAGAAGATTTTCATGCATTAGGTGGCCGATTGGACTAAATGAATGTATGTGTGTATTTTTTTATATATGTGAATGGTTCAGTAAATACATGTTGGGTGAATGGATGTCTGCAGGTTTACCATAGGAATCACCTGCTTATGTGAAAACAATCCACGATTGTGTGTACACTATGTGACTGAAAACTTTTCTGACTTTTTTAATTACAGAAGGCCTTATGACCCGATATGGGCTATAATACGTTAGCCAACTTTCGAATAGAAAAAAAAATTGGTCGCGGGCAATTTAGTGAAGTTTACAGAGCAGCCTGTCTCTTGGATGGAGTTCCAGTAGCTTTAAAAAAAGTGCAGGTAAGATGACTTTAATTATCCAAATCAGTGTAAAATTATACTGTGTGAATAGTGAATAGAGAAAAGTATGTCCTGAATGATTGGGTGATGACAGTCTGAAGTTGAGAATGATGGGAAAGAATAAAAATTGTGCTTTAAAAGCTGGAATTGAGTGTAGGACATGGTGGAAATTAATGTTTGGTTTTAATATTACTTTTAAAATTTCACTGGCTTTGTTCACCCGGATTGAATAACGAGTGGAATGACCTTAGAAAAGCTGTCACAGCTCTAGATTTTGGGAGGCGGATCTGAGTTGTCACCATTGCTCCAGCTGGACACGTGAGCGGGAGCGGTGTCCCCCGCCAGGCCCAGTGGCCGTGGGCCCCGCAGGAGGGGAGGGACTTAGAGCCTGCGCTGCGTGAGGGCGGCGCGCGGCCGGCAGGGCTCGGGGTGGGCGGGGAGGGCGGGGATGAAGCTTGCGGAGAGAACCGCACTGTCAATAAAGGAAAACTGGAGTGAACTTTATTTACTGGAAAATTTTTAAAAAATGAAGTTGGTAAAATGAGAGGATTGCGGCCCTGCTGAAAACCGCGTGCTACGTCTGTGCGGTTCTGGGGTCAGCCTTGCGCTGCGGCGCCGACTCCTTCCGCTTGTCCTCGGGTGCGTGTGTCTTTCTCCCGCTCCTCTTGTTACCGACCAGGATTCTCTGGCTCCACAATCTGTAGAAACTGATAAGAGGGCAGAGGAGGGACCCAGGGAGGCTTTACTGGGGCTCGTGCTGCAGCAGAAAGGGGCGAGGACAAGGAGCAGGTGCCCTTGCTTGCTGCCTGGGGGGTCCGGGGGTCCGGGATCTGGAATGAGGGTGGGGGTGGGGCGATGGGGTGGGGGTGGGTGGCGACCACTGCTGCTGCTGTGCCCAGGGGCCACAGTCCCCCCCCCCCACCGCTGCTCCCCACACCTCCGAAGTGGCAGTTGGATCTTTGGTTTTTTTGTATCACTGTTCATCACTTGCCCCCACCACACAGGCACGCAATTCTTTTCAGTCCCTTCCAGTTTCTGTGTGTTCTGTTGCTCAGTCGGGTGCAAGCATTGCAGCCTTGCGTCCCAGGTCCCAGGTCCCAGGTCCCAGCCTGTCCCCGCTGACCAAGTCCTGCCCCCGCCCCTGTGGACTCGTCCCGCTGAGCCACAGTCCCGGGCGGCTCACTGCCCCCGGAGTCTAGCAAGTCTCCGTCCACCTGCCCTCTGGTCTAGAAAGCCCTTGCCTTTCTGCCTCAGAATGTGCTTGACAGTCTTCCTCACCTTTTCCAGGGAAGGTGGTTTTTGTTCACACCTGCCTGTGGGCTTCACATTTTACTCTGCAGCCCTGGGTTCTCTTCTTGGTTGAGACCTGTGGAACCTCAGTGTCCTCTTACAAGTATATATAATATATAAACTTGGTGAAGGACCAGTATGTTTGTGACAGCCATTACAGAGATGAACAGTTTTCACTTACATCTTTAAGGAAACAGTAAATATTTATGAAAGGTTTATGGGCGTATGTGATAGATGTGAAGAACCTCTCATCTGCAGCGCTCAGCTCGCAAAGTAAAACCTCAAAAGTAACTTGATGCAAGCCTGCCTCTCCCGTCCCTGTCCGGAATTGTGTGTTGATCATTCCTTTCTTTTTCTTTGGAGCTTCCCCCCTTCTATCTGTGTACGTTTCTGAGTAAATCTGTTTAATAGATGTAGTCACGTGCTGGTGCGTGTGGCGGTTCTTTATTCTTTGTGCGTATTACACACACAGTGCGTGCATATGCGTGTGTGTCTAGGATTCGTTTACATGTGTCTGGTGCTCAGTTTTTGTTACGTCTGCCTGCTGTTTAGGTTGTGCACAGTTGTTTGCTGTTACAAACAGCCCTTCCATGGTGTTCACACGTGTGTTTCCCGGAGCACATGTGCAAGAACGTCCCTGCTTGTGTGCCTGAGAAGGGAAGTGATGAGCGCAGGGATGCGTGGTTGGCGCTGTGAGTTAGTACCAAGTTACCCTACACTCGCACCCTTTGACCGCCTCACTGGCAGCATGTGAGGGCGGCCATCTTCCCTCTCGCCACATGCCACTTTTAGTGAGAAAATACAGCCTAAAATGCAAGTATTAGTGTTATGACACAGATGGCTTTAAGAATGATTATTTCCTTACAAAAGAACTCTTTGATCCGTTTTTAAAAGGTATCGAATTCTGCAGAGTATCTCTGGGCACCAAAGTGGGGAAGAAGAAACTAGTGATTCTATTTCTACCCTCTCGGAGAGAGAGGTATCTAGAACAAGTAACTGCTGAACCCTGGGCGTGGCTTCCTGATGTAAATACTTGGTGGAATGGGGATGTCAGTTGGAGCTGTTGGAGTTGGTGGAATTGAGCGAAAGCCAGGCTGTCGAGGCGAGACCGGGTTCTGCGGAACGTTGAAACCAGGAACAGGAGTTTGAATAGGAGGAGAGTAAGGACTCACCATGGATTCTCCAGGGGGGCAATAATCTGCCAAATTGGTTATTTTCAAAATAAAGTACCAGCAGAACACACAGCACGGACCAGAAAGAAGACAGCTGCTGGTCTGCGGCAGGGCGGGGTTGGGGGGTGCTGAGAAACTGGCCGGAGGCCCCTGCGGCCTCCCTAGCCCCCTCCTCCACTCTGAGTGTGGACAGAGGCAGAGTGCTGTTCTCATGTGGTTGCATTTTAAATCACAGAGCCTTGTCTTTCGAAGTGACTTAGAAAGAAAAGAAGGGAAGAAGGGGGGGAGGGAGGAAGAACAGAAGCTCTTCCAGGCCTCTTATAACTCCGTCTGTATCGCTTCATGTTGCCCGTACGTTTCTTCCCTTTGACTGGACGTTGGAATGGACCTGAGTTAATCTGCCCAGTCGTGGTTCCCGTCTGTGTCGGGTAGATGTGTGCCCCTCCAGCTGCCCCCATTTCCCGCCGTGATGACCCTCGGACACGTGTTGCCCGCTGTGCCAAGTTCAGTTTGCCCTCTTGGGTTTTGCTGTTCCCCTGTGCTTTTTAGTGTAGATGTTGGGACATCTGCTAATTTATGCAAGAGAGAAGTGGTGTTGCAAAGATATTCTTAGCTTATTTAATTAGGAGACAGTCTCTTAAACCTTTAAGAGGAGAAATCTGTTTGCATTTCAGAGCTGTTACTGATTTTTGTGATGTATGGCACTTGTGCTGAGCAGTAAAGACCATGGTTCTTCCTTTTAAAAAGCCATCTCTGCAGCTTAGTGGGAAAGTGTTTACTAAAACATTGTTGACCAGACACTTCTTTTCTGAAGACTCCTAGCACCTCTTCAGAAACTCCATGAAGACTCAGATACTGGATTTCCTCGTGAGACTTGTTATTTTAGGGCTGTGTTACCTGTCTAAAGGGCTGTGTCACTGTTCCCAGCGCTTCCAGAATCTGCCCTCGATAGGCTGGTTGAGTTCATGTGTTGAAAGTCTGCATTTATAACTCACTTCTCTGCTCACAAATCTTTCATGAGACTCTTGAGAAGCAGCGCCCAGACTCCTCAGCTCACTTCTCAAGGCACTGCTCCGCCTTGTCCCCCAAGTCCAGGGTCACGGCTCCGTGGCCTGTAAGCACTGGTGATGCCCTGGGTGTTTGCTGCTAGCCGTGTCGGGGGCAGAGAGCGTGGGCCGGACGCATGGCCCCTCCGGGACGGAGAGCCCATGGTGCCCGGCTGCGCCCCCCAGTCTTTAGGAAAATTTGCTCGCATCCCACTATGATTCCTTTGCCACAATTAAGATGTGACTACTGTGACAGTTTCGAAATTCCACGTGCAGATACGCTTCCCTGTCTCCCTGCTTCCCTCCCTCAGCTCGTGCCTGCAGTGTCACTGGTCACCTGGGCTCCGCGGTCAGTGCGGGAGGCTTAGGGAGGAAGAGAAACAGAGTGAGGGACTCGTGGGACTCAGCTCTCCTCTCTCTCCCGTACTTCCACCCCGTCCTGGTCTTCCACAGCCGCTCTCCCGCCCTCTCTGAACTCTGATTGAAGGTCTGGCTTCCACGGTTGACTTTCTTGGGACTTTGTCAGCTCTCCGAGCAGCGCTGGCATTTCCCCTTCAGACGCCACCCCCTACCCCGTCTTGCTTGTCCCCAGTCATTGTTCCTCTTCTCAGAGTTTTGGTAAAATTGGAAGACGATCAAAGAAGACATTTTAAAGGATTCAGAGAATATCAAGAATTTATCAGCCAGTACTTGCCAAAACACTACTGCTAACTTTGTTCTTAGCAAGTATAAAATCAGTTTAAAAATTCAAAGAAACTTTGGTAGAATTGGAAAAAGATGCTTTCTGAAGACTAGCTTGTAAGTAGTTAATGAAAAATATTTTTATAAAATCCAGATTTTTTTCTGTATATATTGCCTTATCTTGCTCATGGAGTCAGATAGCTTTGAATCTATGTCTGGGAATGATTTAATCTAAAGATTCAGCTTTTATTTTTGTCTTGACATGATGGCTAAGAGAAAAAGCAAGATACTTGTGAATTTCCAATGAAATGTTTTTGGTTCAGAATTTAGTTTTGCCTTAAATGGCCACCAGTGCTTCTTTCCTTAGTGTTTGAGAGGTGACTTCATATTGAGATTCAGTTAAAAATAAAAGTTAATTTGTAATTGTAAATTAATTTAAAATAAAAGTTAATTTGTAATTGTAAATTAATTTAACTCTAAGTTGAATTAAAGATTCGTGATTTCTGTGTGGCACACTTCTGTCTTGGTATTTTGTGTCCAGGGAGGAGTTCCTAAAACTGTCATAGCACATCTTATTCTCGTCTTGCTCACTGTCTTCTGTGCTTTAACGTTTTTCCCATCATAGAGACGTTGATTACTGGGAGGTTAGTTCTACATGTGTCTCCAAGTTGGCGATTTTTTCATTTTAATCGCTCATACCAGAATTGTCCTTTGTCACCTTAAATTTTCCAGGAATTCCTTCAAGGTCCAAGACCCCAAATTTCTTTGAGTTATCCCAAGTGCCCTGTGAGCGGTAGTTCCCAAGAGTGATGTCCTCCTTCACGAGTCGGCGAGTCAGTTACTTCTCTCGCTTCGTTGGTTTTTAAGCATAAGTGGCGTGTGTGTATGTGTGTGTGTGTGTGTGTTGTGTGTGTGTGTATTTCATGCAGGTAACTAACATCAAGTTCAAAACTTTCTGTTGATGTAAATATTGGCCATTGTTGTTTAACTTGCAGTACAGCAACACCATTCTTCTGGCATCTTTTGGCAGTTTGGGGAATGAGGGGCTATTCTGTGTGAAATTGTTGAAGTTTACTGCTTTCAGTAGTGAACTTTTCATTTTTACCTACTTCTGTGAGGAGCCTTGTGAGGGGCATTACACTGTCCTGCAGGTGTAAGTCAAGTGTGGGGCCCCTGCCAGCCCCCCTCCCTCCCGGCAGCCCCCCCCCAACCCCGAGGCCCTCACATCAGTCTGCGCAGCAACGCCTGCGGCCAGCCGGCTCGGGTCTGGTTCTCGGGCCCTGTCTGCAGCCCGCCTCGGATGGTGTGCGTCCTGAGGGCGGCAGGCTGCTTCCTTGCTTGTGTGTATAATGAAACCTAATAATCGGTTGACATTCAGCACAGTTTTGTGAGTGATGGAAGAGCAGGGGCAGGAACATGTTATCCTCATTTATGCTTGGAGTATTGACTTATTAAGGTATTTTCTGCAGTATTTAGCATATTGCTTTTTTATTTACTTTTCCACACACTTGAACAATTGAGACACTTCTTTGTTTTCAGAGACATACTAAAGAGCCCTTTGACTATATTATTTATTTTCATGTTTTTTACAGTCGATCAGCGTTCCTCAACCTTGCCTTTATTATCACCTTTAAGGAGCCTTTTGGGACATTTTTTCCTAATCAGCCCACTCGTGCAATTTGAACTCCATAGATATGATATACCTGTTCATGTGTTATATGTAAATCTGTGCTTAAAAAGAGCAAGGCTTTGTCAGCCCTCTCTCCGAAGAACCAATTTTCACCTCCTTGGAGTGGTAGCAGCCCTGTCAAGGATGCGTGCGTTAGACCTTTCAGACCCAGTCTGAGCGTATACATTGATGGTCAGTGGTTGAGGGCTTGGACATGTCTGGTTCCAGAGGGACAACCTGGAGGATGACCTCTGGCCGCTCCATCAGTTAGCTGTGTGAACTTTAGCTCCCTAAGCCTGCTTCTCTTCATCTGTAAAGTGAGGATGCTGCTAATACTGTCCTCATAAGGATTAAATGAGAATTCAGTGAGTAAGTTCATGCAGTGTACTTAGCACGTTGTTCAGTATTTTAACTATTGATTATATTAACATATCACAATCTCACAACTTCCATTCTGCTCTGTTTGAACTTAAGATTTTGTATATCCAGCTGTTCTCTTTTTCCATTTTTAATATTTTGGATGGAAAAATGTAAGCACTAGTGGTGACGTGAGATTAAACACCTAAGGCCTCCACAGCTTCTCAAAGCTGATTGGGAAGAGCACTTCCTAGTGTGTGTGATGATGTGTGACATGTTACAGTGGACTTACATGCTAGCTTGAACCATAGGTTGCTATTTTATTAAGTAATTCTGGATTCTGTTTTTAGATATTTGATTTAATGGATGCCAAAGCACGTGCTGATTGTATCAAAGAAATAGATCTCCTTAAGGTAAATAACAAATGTACTGTTGACTGTTTTGTACAGAACTGAATATGTAAATAAAAGTGATTTATTAAAATATCCACTTATAAGCAAAAAGATTTTTGAGACATAACATAGGCCACACTGATTTCAGATAACATTATATATAAATTTGAAGTCAGAATATTGAAGAATGCAGTTACCTTTTGAATTCATTATAAAATAATTTAAATGGAACATTTGGTAGGATTAGCTTTTTTTCCCATTTCAAACTAGGAAATTAATAAAAAAGACATAAAACATTGAAGAAAGTTTTTCTTGACCATCCCAGTTAGACATGTTCTAAATGTTAAGTAATATAAACGCATATATCACAAGATGTGATATATTGAGAATGTGGACTGAATCAAATGGCTCCCATTTTAAAAATAATATTTCTGTATCTTTTTTCCAGATTTAGAAAGGATGATGTAAAGAGAATGTCGGAATTATCTTTTCAGTTTCTCATCCACTCAGAGAATATGACTGAAATTTTAGTCATCTTCATACTGCATTTATTGTAGTGAAATTTCTTTTGAGAAATATATTTTTAATTTTTAGATAAGACTTGGTTTTTTTATGCCAATTTTGTTGTGCCTGAAATGAATCAGATTTATTCAAAAAGATAAGAGTAAGATCAAAATGAACCATGCTTTCCACTTTTCTGTAAGTTGTAGTTATTTCTTGCTACATGAAGTCATTGCTTTAATAAACCTTTGTTAGAGAAATAATATATCATCATAGAAAATGTGGGGGGAAAACCTGTAAGTATAAAGAAGAGAAGATAATCATGCACATACTCGCTAGGGTAATTCTTGAGTAAGTTTCTTTGAGAAACTATTTGTCTTATATGTTAACTCGCTTAAAGATTAAACAAAAAGATTGTAAATGTGTATAGCTTGATGCATATATTTCTGAAATTTTTCTTAGGATTTTATGAATCAACCGCATAGATAAATTCAGACTGTTTGTATTATTTGATGTAAAAGCTGTATTTAGATACAATATAGTAGATGCTAGATTTTTACCGCTGGTTGGAGTTATCCTTGGCTCAGCCTTAACGTCAAAGTAAGAGTGAAAAGGGATACTTCATTTGCTATTGAGTGCCCTTAAATGACAGTTACCATTTTGAAGGATATACTTTTTGACGGTTGGTGATTTAATTCTGTCATTTATACGCATATGTGTATATTTATTGGGCATAGCAATACTTTTTAAAATTTTAAGTGTGTAATTTATTATTTCTAGTAAAGAATATTAAAGTTCATTGTTATCTAGTTTTACTTTCAATAACTATAATACTTGTTTAAAAATTCACTAGGTTAAAGAAAAATACAGTCATATTAAGATTTCTGTAACTTGAAAGGCATTTTAACTAAGTTTATTCTTAAGTTATGAAACTGTAAGTGACTCTTGGGAATGTACAGTAAGAAAATTTTTGGTGCCTGTTTTTTTTTCTCAGCAACTCAACCACCCAAATGTAATTAAATATTATGCATCATTCATTGAGGATAATGAACTAAACATAGTTTTGGAACTAGCAGATGCTGGTGACCTATCCAGAATGATAAAGGTAAGTTGTTTTTTTTTTTAAACTTAAGATTTGTTTTTTCTAATAGAGTTGTATGTTCAACGTTTAGGCTTGTGAGATTCTTTAAAGACCTCAGAATGCTGCTTAACATGGGGTAGGCGTGTAGTAAATGGTAGGCAGAGTGATGGTCTGATTATGAGGCTGGTTTGCCTGGGGAGGTTGATGCTGGTCCACTTAGACGTATGAACACTCCAGCACCAGCCTGGAAGTAGACCGAGGACTTGTCTTCTGTAAGCTAAAGCTGACTTCACCCAGCAGATCACCCTGGATCCTGCATCTCTGGACAGCAGGCAGGGGGCGGAGGGAGGTGCTGGAGCAGTCTGACCTGGGCTGCCCCTGCTTTGGGAGGGAGTCATGGAAGGAGAAAGTGGGCCTTGAATTCAGACTTGCGCATCCAACCCCGATTCGACGACTTAAAAGTTGATTAACGTTCTTTTCTAAGGGCACATTCATTGGGTTTAAGTTGAGCCACAAATTATAGGAACCCCCCAAAACTAGCCTAAAAACTGCTTATCCTTGGGCTTAACTTCGTAACCTGCTTCACTTCTTCTGTGTGCCACATCTCCTCCAAAACAAAGTAAGAAGAGAACCTGTTTCCTAGGGTTATTTTAAATGATTGATTGATTGATACTTGCTAAGAGCTTAGAAGAGTGCCTCCCACTTAGTAAGGCTATGTAAATGGAAGCTGTCGCCATATTATTAATGTTATTATGTGTATTTTTCTGCTACATAAAATTCTGGGGCTAATATGACAGTTCTGATCTCAGATTCTCAGAGACCAGGCCTGTTTACAGCTGGTTTGGGTGTATTTGCTGCTGTATCCAAGGCACATCCCCGGACGCTGGCCACACAGCGTTCCAACCTGCTAGCCAGAATTTAGTCCTGATCATGTCCACCTGCAAGGGAGGCTGGCGTCTCTAGTCTTCATCTGTCTGTCAAGTGCCAGCTAGACTCCATTACTCTGGAAGACGAATTCAGCAGTCTGGAAGTCAGTGAAGGCCAACAAGATGAAAAGCAAGGGTTGTGAATTGTGAGCTTGCCGGAGCAAGGGAATCGACCACTGCCGTGTGCGTGTTGGCAGAGATCTCAGGCGGATGGAAGAGCAGGAAATATTTATAGTGGGTAGGAGGGGAGGCTTCAGGTTGGAGGCCGCAGGCATGAAGGAGCCGTGGGCAAGCTCACTAATCCTCCCCCGTGAGCTGGCTTTCTCTGGTTGGTCCTAAGTTGGAAGCGGGGACAAAAATTGGGGAAGCTGTCAGTTACCAATCAAGTCCTGGCCATTCTGGCTGATTGTTACAGAAGTTGCTGGATCACCACTAGTGAGAGCAGCCCGGCCTCCTGCAAGTCTGACAGAGCGGAGCAGGCAGGCTTCCTAGGCAGTTTGTGAAAGATAAAAGGCTGGCTTCCTGGTCGGCTTGCTGAGGACGGTGGCTCAAAGCTCTGTTTTTATACATGGTCTGGCCGTTGTCTGTCTGTGTATTCAGTCTCTCAGGAGATACTGGGGCACAGCCAGTCATCTCCTGCCTGCAGTTACTGTAAGGGGTTTTTTAAAACAGTGCTAGGTGCGTTATAGGCATTATCTTGTTTACTCTTCACAAGGATCCTGGGAGGTGATTTTGACACTTAGAGAAGATCATTACTAGTAAATAGAAAAACTGGTATTTGAAATTAGGCTTGTCTGATGCAAAAATCCATGCATTTTACTTCAGTGGCCCCTAAAGATTTTTGTATCACAAAACTTCTTTGAAAAATCAAATAAAACCCTTGACCTTCTTGCAGGAAAATGCTGGTGCATACACAATTTGCATTCCACTACAAGCCTTTGCAGGCTCTCTGATTAAGGCATTTGTGGGTTGGCTAGCGTCGGTTAAGAAGGTTAAGAACCCTGCTCTCTAGTGTGAGTTCAGCGTCAGCCGCTTCAACTCTTACGCACATAACTTCTCTTAGGCTCAGTTTCCTCATCTGTAAGATGGAGACAGTTTAGGAATTGCTTTTTAAATGATAAAAACACTGCATAAAAGGAAGGAGTATCCTTTCACAGAATGCTATCAAGCTGACTCTGTTTATGTTTTAAGTCCCATGTAAGATGACTCACTTCTAATCAGTTACCTAACTTTCTGTTGTAGGGACTTCCCACCAGTGGCACAAACAGCTAACCACCAACAAAATGTGTCTTTGCAAATTAATTAACAATTTTTAAAAATACAGTATTAATTTTAAAAAGAAATGTAAATGAGGGGAGGTTATAGCTAGAGTGGTAGAGCACATGCTTAGCATACAGGAGGTCCTGGGTTCAATCTCCTAATTACCTTCCCCCCAAAAAATAAAAACTAAAAATTAAAAAAATGCAAATACACAAATGCAGAATTTTACAAAACAGCTATCTGTCAAGATGAGACATATAAAAGCAAGTGTAAATTATCCTTGCCAGAGGGACAATGAGTGTAAAATTCTTGGCTGAGACCTTTCTTTAGGTATAAGAGCTGTTTAATTCTTATAGTGGAAGGAGAAGAGGGCAGACCCCTATGGGGAAGTACCTCAAATCCCTGCTGAACGCAGGTAAAGGAAACCGCTTCAGTTATAAAGTCTTGCTGTCGATTGAGAAGTTGATGGTTTAGGATTTTGATTTTAGGGTTTCTCGCTCTCTCTCCATCGGGTTTTCTTTCTTTGCTGCTCCTACGTCACACTTAGGGCGCTGTGCCTGGGCAGACACCGGGGCACCTGGAGGAGTGCACCGCTGACCCTTCCCCGCCTGGGAAAACTGGCGCAAGGCCAGGGTGCCTTCTAGAAGCCCTGTTACCTCCATCCCCAGCAGATTCAGATTTCCCCGGCCAGTGACGGAGGAAAAATTTGTCAGTGTGATCTTATATTTACTGTGGTGATGAACTCAGCTTCCTGTTTAAACAGACTTGCCGTCCATTGACATCATCAAGGAAATTTTTTATCAGCTGCCCCAGTGGCCCCAGTAAGATTCAGAACAACAGAATTCTGTTTGGTAACAAGTAGTAACTTGCCATTATAGAATTGATGGCTGTACCCTTAAAACACCCTGGGGGCTTCTGACTAAATTTAAAGGTATCTGTCATGTAAAAGACTATTTAAGGCACTTTTTTTTTTTTTAATAAAAGGTGTCAGCTGATTCCTAGTGAGTTGGAAGCTTCTAGAGCAGCTTACTGTGCTTTGGTAGGGCACTGGGGCGGCTCCTCTGTGAAGGGTTAGTGACATCAGTCCTCCCTCTCCAGGAGGCTTTATCGTGTATGCCTTTAACGACCTCGTCCTTTACCGTCAGTCTGCCGAGTCAAGACATAAGACATTCCGGGTCTGGCTTTCCAGATCCTCTTGGAGCCTGCACTTACAGACCTTACAGTAGTCTCAGCATATCGGCCGTCACAGCAAGTTCTCCCAGTACCCAGAGTAGAGAGTTTGACCAAGCAGTTTCACTTGGGTGGAATAGCCTCATTTCCTGGCTGCATTCACGTATGTCTCCTGCAGTGTGGTATTTTAGACCTGACCAAAGATCCCTTCTGGCCCTTCATCTAATAGGATTAATATGATCACAGATGGATGCATTTTAACAGAACACAGAGTTAATGGCTTTTCTCTCTGTTGACTTAGTAAGCTTAATGTTTGTAATTTTTTTAATATAAGTGATGAAGATCCTTCACTGTCCGCCTGCATTCCCATCCCCCAGAGGCGACCACTGACTTGCACGTGCAGAACCCTTCCTGACTTCATTTTGTATCTTTACACTCAGACACACACAAATGAAAGAACATGTACTGGTGTGTGTATTCTTTCTCAGACACAGCGCAGTGTACTAAGTGGTTGCTTCATTGAGAGACACTTGCGCTGTTTCCGTTGTTTTTAATCCTTACAGAGAAAGCTCCAGGACCAGGCCTTGTATGTTTCAATACAACAGCATCACACACACTCTATTCAAGGGAGAGTTACATCCATTTCTATAAATAATGCTGCTGGGTAATAGGGTATGTGCACCTTAAATCATGACAGATACTGCCAAATTATTCTTTCAAATAAATATACCAATTTGTGGCCTTTCAAAACAGCACTCTTTAATTTATTTATTGGATATTTACCTCGTGCTGTATTCATGGTTCATGCCTTCTTGAAACTCATTGTCTAGTGGGAGCGAGAGGCATTTAACTAAAACTCATAGGAAACTGTATAACTGGAGTTGTAGTAAGTTTTATAAAGGAGTAAGATAGGGTCTAATGTAGTTTGTAATAGGACGGCCAAATCCTTACTGGGAACTCTGAGGGCAATAGAAGGTGATGCTACATGACTTTGAGTTAGCTACTTCATCTTAATGATTGAGATTCTGTTTCCTTATCTATGAAATTGGGTTAATACCTGCCTTGGAGTGTCATTATGAGGGCTGAATGATAAATATGTATGTATATATGTATTCTATTTTTATAGGGATATATACAAATATATGCGCACACACATGTAATTATATGTGCCTCTCTGAATATGTTCCATCTGTCCGACAGCTGCTAGAATGTTTTTATTTCACTTCCTTTATCTCCCCTGTTCCAGGGGCCCGTTGGTAAACAATGGTAGTGGTATAACATGATCTTTTCCTGATACAGGAAGGGTTTTTTTTTTTTTGCCCTAAGATTCTAAAATTGTTTTCTAAACACTCTAATTTGTGCTAAAAGCTGTTCTTTATAGAAGAGACTACATTATGAAAAAATCATAGGAACTTCTTTTAGGAAGGAATGTGGCAGTGACTTAATGCTTATAAAGGACAGCAGTAGATACTTGGATTCTGAGGAACATGCTTCATTTCTTTATAGTGAGTAATGTTACAGATCATTGTTCATCTCAGTAATATATTTCACTGTCTCAACTCTTCAGCTTAATTGGGGTAGAAGAGGAAATATAGCTCCTGGTCTGTATTCCAGAAAAGAACCTCTGGATAGCGTTGCATCGAAGATTTTTACAAGTAAATAATTAATTGGTTTAGAGCAGACTGACAAATATAATTAAGTAATTTATAGTTGAAATATTCAGTATTTCTCTAATTAGTGACAGAGGAATACCTGAGGCTGTGGTCAGATGAAATTCTTCCCAGCTGAGTTTTAGGATAAAAGGAAATCCAGAATTTTTCATCATATATTTCTTTATCAACAGTAGTCAGAAATTTAAAGAAAAAGACTCTTAGAAAAGTTAGGTTGCAGTTTATCAATTTGTTATATATATATGCTATATATTTTCTTTATTGTACCCTAAATTGGACCAGTACATATTCCATTTTGTAGGATGCCTTATTAATCCGGTTTATTTCACTCTTCTGTTTCCAAGAAACATATCTGGTGATGGAGACTTAGTGTAGAGGAGATGAGAGATTAGTCTCAGAAATATATTAACAAGAGCTTTGTTTATTTTAATTTGTCAATAGAAATATTGCTAAAATACTTTAAAATCTTCATAGCCCATTTTGCTAAAATACGGTTTATTCACTGAACTATTTATAAATTCCTATATTTATAATGGCCCATTAGAAAGTCAATTTGAGAGAGGTAGAAGAAAATACAAGTGCATGTATTTAGCACTATATTTTTTAAAAGCTATATTTTACTGAAATACCAGTAAAACAAAATATAACCCAATGCAATAAATCTCTTAAGGGGAAACTTAGAGGTTTGTTATCTGCCAAAAAATTGTCATACCACACCACACTGGCTAAGAGGGAAGTGAATATTATTCTTACAAATCTTTCATAGTGAAATATGCAATATAAATAATTTAAATGGGTATCTATTTTGTGCCAAGAGTTTGGCACAATTTCAAATAATTAGTTAAGTGCCCCCCCCCATTTTATCGAGATGTAATTGGGATACATCACTGTATAAGTTTAAGGGGTGCAGCATAATGATTTGCCTTACATGTAATATATTGTGAAATGAATATTGAAGCAAGTTTAGTTCGCATCCATCATCTCATATAAAATATACAAAAATAAACCTACAATAAAAAGAAAATGCAAAAAAAGAAAAAAAGTCTTTTTTTCCCTTGTGGTGAGGACTTTGAGGATTTAGTCCCTTAACAGCTCTCCACTGTATCGTACGGCAGTGTTGACTGTAGCCTTCATGCTGTACGTTGCATCTCTAGTACTTACTTACCTTTTTTGTTTATTTGTTTTTTGGGGGGAGGAAACTAGGTTTATTTATGTATTTTTCATTTTATTTTATTAATTTTTTTTAAAGTGGAAGTACTGAGGTTTGAACCCAGGACCTTAGCCAGAGCATGCTAAGCACAAACTCTACCACTGAGCTATACCCTCCCCCACTATTTATCTTACTGCTGAAAGTTTGTACCTTTTGACCACTGTCCTCCAGTTCCTCCTGCCTCCTTCCCTCTTCCTCTGATAGCTACAAATTGAATCTCTTTTTGTGTATTTGTGTATTTTAGATTCCACATGTAAGGGACACCATACAATATTTCTCTCTCTCTGACTTATTTCACTTTGCATAATGCCCTCAAGTCCATCCATATTTTTGCAAATGGCAGAATTTTCTCATTTTTATGGCTGAATAATATTCCACTGTATATATGCCACAACTTCTTTATCCATTCATTCATCAGTGGACACTTAGTTTGCTTCCATATCTTGGCTGTTGTAAATAATGCTGCAGTGAAGGTTGGGGGCAGATATGTTTTTGAGTTAGTGTTTTTGTTTCCTTTGAATAGATACCCAGAAGTGGAATTGCTAGATCATATGGTAGTCCTATTTTTAATTTTTGAGGGTCCTCTGTACTCTTTTCCATGGTGGCTGCACCAGTATACAGTCTCACCAGTGGTGCAGAAGTGTTCCTTTTCTCCATATCCTTGCCACCATTTATCTCTTGACTTTTTTTTTTAATGACCATTCTAACAGGCATGAAGTGATATCTCAGTGTATGCTTGATTTGCATTTCCCTAATGGCTAATGATGTTGAGCATCTTTTCACGTACCTGTAGGCTATTCATATATCTTCTTTGGAAAAATGTCTCTCAGGTCTTTTGCCTACTGGTTAATTGGATTATTTGTGGGTTTTTGCTGTTGAGTTATATGAGTTCTTTGTATATTTTGGATATTAACCCCTCATCAGCTATTTTGTTTGCAAATATTTTTTTCCATTCTGTAAGTTGTCTTTTCACTTTGTTGATGTTTCTTTTGCTGTGCAGAAGCTCTTTATTTGATGTAGTCCTACTTGTGTATTTTTTTTATTTCGTTGCTTATGCTTTAGGTGTCATATCCAAAAAAGTCATTGCCAAGACCCATGTCAGGTTGCTTTGTTCCTGTGTTTTCTCTAGGATTTTCATGGTTGCTGGCCTCACACTTAAATCTTTAATTCATTTCAACTTAACTTTTGTGAGTGATGTAAAATAAGGGTCTAATTTTATTCTTTTACATGTGGATGTCCAATTTTCCCAGCACCAATTATTGAAGAGACTGAATTTTTGAATTCTCCCTTGAGTATTCTTGGCTCCCTTGTCAAATATTAGTTGACTGTAAGTGCTGGGGTTTAATTCTGAGCTCTTGATTCTGTTCCATTGATCTGTGTGTCTGTTTTTATGCCAGTACTGTTCTGTTTTGATTACTGTAGCTTTGTAGTATAGTTTGAAATCAGGCCATATCATGCCTCCTGCTTTGTCCTTCTTTCTCAGGATTGCTTTGGCTATTTGGGGTCTTTTGTGGCTCTATATAAATTTTAAAATTTCTGTAAAATTCTTTAAAAAATGCCATTGTGATCATAATAGGGATTGTGTTGAATCTATAGATACCTTTTGGTAGTACTGGTATTTTAATAATATTAATTTTTCCGATCATGAACATGGGATTCTTTTCCATTTATTTGTGTCTTCTTTTATTAGTTTCATTAATATCTAGTAGTTTTCTGAGTAGAGATTTTTCATCTCCTTGGTTAAGTTTACTCCTAAGTACTTTATTGTTTTTGATGTTACTGTAAATGAAATTGTTTTTATTTTATTATTATTCTTTATTTCTTTTGCAGATAATTCATTATTACTCAGTAGTATAGAAATGCTGCTGATTTTTGTATGTTAATTTTATATTCTGCAGCTCTGCTGAATTTCTTGATTAGAACTAACAGTTTTTAGGGGGGTGTTGAGGATTTTGTATGTATAAAATCATGTCAGCTTCACACAGAGACAATTTTGCTTCTTCCTACCCAGTTCTGATGCCTTTTATTTGTTTATTTTCTTGCCTGATTGCTGGGGAAGGTTCTCCCCATGCTGTGGTATCAGGGGTGGGGAGCATGGGCATCCTTGTCTTGTTCCTGAGCTAGGCTGTCTCCTCCTGCTGTCTCTTCCTACTAATATTTTGAGATGTAGGACTGTTTTCTTGGATTGTCAGCTTTGCATTTTCTACATCGTTACCACCTGTGAGTCTTTCCTTTTAAACTTGGTAGGCGCCTTAAGAGTCTTTTGTAGAGACATAGTGTTAATTTTTTACATTGACTTTTACTGTGTTTAGACATGCACTTTGTGTTAGTTTTTGCCAATTACCACAAACTTAGCAGCTTAAAACAACAAAAATTTAGTATTTCACAATTTTGGAGGGTGAGTGACTTCACATAGTGGTTAGTGAGTTCTCGGCTCAGGGTCTCAGAATTGATCTTATCCGAGGTTTGGGGTTTTCTTTCCTGTTCACTGACTGTTGGGAGAATTCAGCTCCTTGTGGTTGTGTGACTGAAGTCCCTGCTCTCCTGCTTGCCAAGGGGTGCCGACCCCTGGTCCTCGAGCCTGCCTGCTCTTCCTGCCACGTGGCCTCTCCACGGCCTGGCAGTTTGCTCCCTCGGGGCCCCAGGAGAGTCTCCGGCTTTGAATCTCTCTGACTTCGACGGGTTTACCCGACTAGGTCACGTCTACCCAAGACAATTTCCTGCTTTCCAAAAGCAGCCTGTTTAGAACCTCAACTGCATCTGTAAATCCTTCCTGCCACACAGAAAACATAACGTGGGGCTGCTAGTTCATCATAAGCGCACCCAGCTCACACTCAAGGTTGGGGGCGGTTCCCAGAACCAGAGAATTTCGAGGGGTGAGATGTGTCGTAGAATTCTGCTTACCACAGACTTTGATAAGCTAGCTAAAGTATCAACAGTGTTTTGGAGATAATTATTATCTTCAAATATCGTAACTTGTAGATCTTGTTCACCTTCGTGGTGTGGTTGTTTTTCACATTTGCAGACATGTTTTTATTTGTACTTACCCAAATTTAGAGGCTGTACTGGAAATAAAATCGCTTTGAAATGTCTTTTACAGTCTTGACCTTTGGATCCTTAAAGCAGTAAAATCTTCCCAGCAGTGCCATCTGTCTCTGCTCACCCTGATTTACAGTTATTGGGAGATGTGCACGTTCCGTCTCAGCACAAAGTGTGCAGCCCAAGCCGGGCAGCGGTGAGACCTGCCCGTAATGCCAGATGCGGTCTGTTTCCTGCCGAACTGAGCCTCTTGTATAAGATTGTTGTCTGCCGTGTACTGTATATGACTTTAGAGTCATTCAGAAGTCTTAAGGTTACAAGTGAGTGTCTGTATCTGAAAAACCACACAGAATTGCACCTGTGGACGTAGGCTGCTGCACAAGCGTGCACACCTCTGTGCATGCACGTAGGTTTCTGTCTCTGTGACATGTGTGTGCAGGTGTGTCATACAGCAGCGTTTTTATAGAAGCAGTGTTACTGATAAAATACCACTT
Organism: Vicugna pacos; assembly: GCF_048564905.1. Classification (NCBI taxonomy): domain Eukaryota; kingdom Metazoa; phylum Chordata; class Mammalia; order Artiodactyla; family Camelidae; genus Vicugna; species Vicugna pacos. The sequence continues at coordinate 15,332,251 of NW_027328742.1, read as the reverse complement.
GGGTTTTCTTTCACACCTAAGAAGTCTGGTAGCAGTATTTCACTTTATTAAAGTCCCTAAGTAGTGTCAAACTTAGAGTGTCAAAAATGATGTCCCATCGTGACCAGTATGGAGCTCCGTGAGCATAATGAAACAGTGATGGGTAAGCTTGGAACTGTGTTTACCTGGGAAAAGTTAAAACATAACTTTCAAGGAACTTTCTGCTCCTTTTATTTGAAGTTTAATATGGACTGAAAGCTGCCTTTTGAAACCCATTTACCACCCCAACCTGCAGGTCTGTGGACAGTCGAGTAGGGAGAAGAGGTCCAGCCCCCGCCCCATTATTTTTCATTCAGATTTCTACCGGGAGACTTTGTTTTCCTTGTTCATTAAGGATATTGAAATATCTTTCCAGCTGTCTCACTGCTGTCTGGTTTAACATAACCAGAAAGAGTTCATTGAAGAGGCAGTGCTTCCGTTTATCTTCGTGACCGTCTGTGTCTTCCGGAAGGCTGGCGCTCTGCTTTGCTGTCTCACCCCCCCACCCCCCCGTCTCTAGTGCGCTGATGCAGCAGAGAAGACATCGCCAGTATTTGCAAGGATTTTCCCTTCAGTTTTAGGAACATGGAGGCTCCCCTTAAGAATTATCCGCATGGCAGCAACACAGGCACCATTCCCTGTAGTAGTTATGGTGCATTCTTATGTTTTTCACTGATTTTCAGAAAAATCCTAAGTCTCCTTGATATTGATGTACCAACTCTCAGAGGACAGCTTTTGGGGTGGGGGAGAACATTGTGACGTTGTAGGAGCTTATTATTCTTGTTTGTTGAATAACTTTCTCTTTTTTCCCCCGGGGTTTAATTGCTCAGAAAAATAATCTTTATCTGTTTCATATTTTATACCATAAAATAAAGTAAAATTTCCACTCCCATTATTAGCCATGTGATTTTGCTTTGTGGAATGAATAAATTATGTTGATATTCTATTAAATTATTATCTAGAAACAGCTGAGTACTCTCAGCAGATTTTTCAAGCATTATAGGGAAGGAAGACTAGTAGCTCTTGCATGGGAAATATTTTATCAAAGGGGATAAAATGAGACTCAGGTGATAAGTATTTTTAGTGAGCTCCTGGCCGCCAGGCCCATTCTACTCACATCTCCTAAAGCACTTTAAGGTGCCTAAATGCAAATTAGCATTACAGGACCAAGTCCTACTTGAGGCGTAACTATTTTATGCGTTTATGTAATTCCCCAAATTGTCTGCAGCAAGTGCTTGTACGGTTTAGTCTGTTGAGACCTGCTTATACCTTCACAGGGAAAGTGTTTCCAGAGAAAGATCTATGTATAATAAAAATCACACTTAGAACTGTCAAGTTACACTTTTAGAAGCATTCTATCTTTTCCATCACCCAATCTCTGTAAATTTAATTCTTTGAAATAACCATTGCAAAATATAGTCTTATGAAGGTACATTGTGATCACAGAAATGTTTGGCAACACAACATCCTTTCTGATGACGAACGTCACGAAGCACTCTGACAACCTGTCATCTCCTGTGGCGACTGGATATAGTATTAACTGGACCTGTGGGGATCTTTGAGATACTGTTAGTTTTTTCCCTTGTTTCTGTTAACTGGAGATTTAAAGACAGGACATGCCAGTAAAATTTATTATTTTTAAGTGTGAAAAATAGTGCCCATCAGACATAATTACAAATAACTGAGATGGTGGCACCATAGTGGTGGGGACCACACAGATCACCCCCAAACTCTGCTCAGTATAGTGAGGACACCGAGGCCCAGCAAGATTAAGTGATTTGTTCAAGGTCACACAGCCATGCCTGTCAAGCCTCACCAGCAGGTCTGCTATTAAAAGGTGACTGTGGATTATGTGTGTGGCACATTAAGCACTTGCCAGCACTCCCGAGCAGGAAGTGTTTCCTCGTGTTGAACATGAACGACTCCCTCTGGTCAGACGTCTGGAAGGGATGGAGCAGCTGGTGCCTGCAGCTCCGGTTCTCCTTGCCTTCGTCATTTCTCATTATTTAATTACCATTTCTCCTAATCTTCTTCAGAGATGACTTGTCTGCCAGGATTGTATTTGTTGTTGTTTTTCTGGTTCTGTTTTTAACTACAGCAGCACACTTCCAAAGGATGCTTGGTATATGGTTCCCAGGACCAGCTACATAATTGTGGGTCCCCTTGTGAACAAATGGTGAAGGATTTCTAAATGGCAGAACAGAGCATCACACCAAGTCACTCCTGCGTGACTGTCCAGGCTGCACGCCCATGAAGCCGGCCCGGTGGTTCTGGATGTTTTGTCTGAAACTTTCTTCTTTAAAGATTAACATATCAAACTGTGGGCTTAAATGTTTTGATACACTATGGAGATTAATTTTTTAATCAAACAAGAAGATAATTTTCTTTTTTGTGTGCTCATATATGTGTATATATTTATTGAGGTATAGTCAATTTACAATGTTGTGTCAATTTCTGATGTACAGCGTAATGCTTCAGTCATAGAAAAATAACAGATGACACCACTTACATGTGAAATCTAAAAAAAAAGGACAAACTTATTTACAAAACAGAATTTCCTGTTCTCTTTGTGGCTGAGTTTATGCTAGTTAGTATCACTGACACTTTTCCCGAGATTTCTGGAGGAGGAATGCCAGAATCGCAAAACATAGAAACGAGAAATGTGTGTTCTGCGTGGAGTAGAGGTGTCTAGATTCAGGCACCAGGCGACCCAGCTGAGTCCAAAAACTGGTACTTGATAATCAGTATCCACCATGTAATTCGGTTTGGGCGTTTAATTTGTAGGAGGATGTTTGACAATTAAAAAAAAAGTGATGTGACTATTTTCCAAAAATCTTTGAATGGAAGCAGCTTGCATCAGCTAGCCTCTTCTATATTAATACACACGACTTCAGTGACCCTGCACGTGTGCTTTACCAGATATGCTGAATTTCACAAGTGAGGATAAGCTATAATCTGATGTTTGTATATACATTTTATATGTACATCGACTAGCTTTTTGTTATGTCTATTTTGTGATGTGAATAATGTTCAGTTTTTTTTTGAATAATGTTGATGGAGGTAGAAAATATGTTTCTAAAATAAACAACACTTGAAGCTTTGCATGGAAAAAAGATGAACCTACTTTAAAAGAAGACTAAATAAAAATTCTGTCCAAGTGGTCAGGTATTCCTCAGTGCTGATTTCTGCATTTTCATGACTTTTTAGATATTTTATTTTCAGATGTAAAAAGTTTAATTTCTATTTTATAATATATAGTAAAAATGCCATATCCCATGTTTTTTCACATAAGTCTTTTATACCAACCTTTAAAAAATTATTGCTTTATTAGAAACTTATCACATGACAAGTAAATGTATATTTTTTATTTCTATATGTTCGCATTAGATTTTTTTTTTCTGACTCTAGACCTGAATATGTGGGGCTGTCTTTTTTTTTCAGAGAAAAATAGGATTTTTGCAGTGTCACTTGACTAGATAATTAACTTTTAAAAGATGTGTATATATTAGAATAAGTTAAGAGAAAGTTGTTCTTTTTTTTTAATACTGTGGCATTATGAAATTTCCTCCTTTGTAGTGCTAACATACATTTTATCAGTAGTAAAAAGAATTCAAATTTTCACTGCCTTTTTCCTGTTCATTCTCTTTTTAAGAGATGGTCAACAGTGCCACCATCAGAACAGACAGACTTGTCTCATCATAAGCATTGGTTTTCTCAAAAAAGCCTCCACTCAAGGATGGTTGGAAAACAGCGTATGTTTAAACAGACACATAAAAAATATTGGGAGCTATCAATGACATAATGAAACTGCTTTTGATCAAATCAAATTCATAAAATCATTCTTCAAAAACGTGTTACTAATTTGGATACTTACATTTTGCCAAGTGTTCTGTCTAGGTAGCCTTGTATTGATACAGTTTATTGTTACCATCTTTAATTTGTTGATAGAAACAATCTGAGAGAAGAATATGAAGACATGAAAACAATCAGGCCATCTTGGCCTGTTCACGACTTCCATTTTGAGGCAGTTTTTTCATTCTGCCCTTTCCTTTATATATGATTTATTTTTTAATGATGGGACTTTAAACTGTGAAGTTAATTATAATTATGATGATTTCAGAATCTATATTAAAGCATAAAATTTTTCTTTCATGGTCTGATACTTACATGATATGGTGTATTTATTTTTAACTGGAAAGCAACCTGGTCCCCATCTTGTGTTGACATCAAACAGTCTTCTGATATGCTAATCCAGCGTCAGGGAGAGACAGGCTTGATTTGGACTCATTCCAAGTCTGAGAGAAAATTATGTGTAAGAGCTGATTTTGCAGCTCTGCCCCCACAGAAAGAAAACTGATGCCGACACAGCCTGCAATTAACAAGACTTAATATTGAAACATGATATGGGAGGTTTCCACCATTTCAGTAATAGCCCTGATTTGCTTTTTAATTACCTGGTCACCTTATTGTTACTTGGTTTTTGCTACTAATATAATAGCCATTGAAATTGCCAGTAAATTCATTTCTATAGTGTGTGTTACAGTAAAGATTAACCAAAAGTTACTCATCTTTCCTTAAAGCTTTGTCCTTTGATGTGTTGAGCGCATGTGAGACAGCAGATCTGATCCTTTGCTGGGGATGAAGGAGGGGCGGCAGCAGGCTGCCCCTTTCTGTTTCCCTTTCAGCTGCCTTCACCTGCTCACGAGGGTGGAAACTGAGCCTGTTGTTTTGCTGAAATGGCTGAAGTACCGTATTCAGTAATCCAGAAATCAAATTAGTAAAACTTCCAAAAATGCAGATAAAACACATTAAAGCACATCTTTAAATGTTGATATATGTCTGTCTGTCTGTCTATCTATCTATCAATAATAAAGTTAAAATTATCTGATACAGTACTTCATTTTGGTTATTTAGAAATTTTGCCAAGTAGGAAACCAGTTACATTTTTATTTTTGAAAAATGATTTTTACGTAAAGAATCATTATAGATCTCATGAAGCCAAGAGCGTTGCTCTTGAATGAGCGTATTACTGGTGTCCCCTTCCAGCCAGTGCCCTGTAGGAGAGCAGGCCTGAATACAGCCCTTTGGTTTTGCAGTTTATTTTAGGTCTCGCCCTTTTGTACGAGGTATCTCCCCTTTGTACAAGGTGCCACCCCTCTCCAGTGCAGCCTTTCTGTGCTCTGCTTTTTGCACCGGTCTTCCTGTGACGTTTTTCTTCCATGAAGTTTAGTTTCATTCATTCAAGGCAAAGTTTGACTTGTAATATGCAGTGAATATTCATGAAAATTTTTCACATAAATCCCTTTTATTTGTTTAATTTTTAATAAATTAAGTGATATTTCATATCACCAGGGTTCAGCATTTAAAAGGAATTCACAGTGAAGCCTTTTGTCAAGAGAAGAACTGTCTTGCAATGAAAATAATTATCTTCAGATCTAGACTTTTTCATTCTGGCTTTTCTTACAATAAAATTTGACCTCCTACTTTTAGGATAAGAAATTATTTTACATGGATGTTAATTGTTTTGAAATAGGTGGACATCACAGAGATGTAGTGATATGACCTGTGCTAACTTGAGATATGCTGGGAGAAATTTAAGCATTATGTCAGGTAAAAATCTTAGAATCATTTCAATGTGGAAATTCATGTTTTTAAGATGAGGGCAGGTAGATAAAAGTAGGTGTTTTTCTGATTTAAGGCTTTTGCACATCAGAATCTAGTGTGAAGGTATTTTAGGTTTTTTAAATCTTATTTTTAATTTATCGAACAGCATTTTAAGAAACAAAAGAGGCTAATTCCTGAAAGAACCGTTTGGAAGTACTTTGTCCAGCTCTGCAGTGCGCCGGAGCACATGCATTCTCGGCGGGTCATGCACCGAGGTGAGTCAGTAAGCCACGGGCCACTTAGCGCGGTTCTAAACAACACACGTTACCAGGCCGTCTGAGAGTAAATGCCTTCCAGTCACTGCATATTACTGTGCTTTCCTAAGTAATGTATTTCCAAATTGTAATTTTACTAGAATGATAAGCTTTTAAGTGAAGCCCTGCTTGGTTTTAAATAAGAATGAGAATTAGTTATTTTTCTGTTTGACTTTTTTTTTTTTACTGACTATGTTAGTAAAGGAAAAAAAATAGATGCAGGAAGCAGTTGAATATACATAAGGAAGAGGTTTTCTTTTTTTATGAACAGCATACATTATAGCTACTTAGATTTTTAATTATCAGCATTCACTCTTAATATATTCTTGAGTATTAGTCAAATGGTAGGGCAAAATGTATGAAGGTTACATCATGAAGGAGTTGATCCGTTGATTTTTAGGGTGTGAAAAACTTCAGCTTAAATTTATTTAAGCAATTAAAATTTCTAAGGTCATCTAAGTAAATAATAACATAATTTTGGTAAGTAAATAATAATGAAGTTAAGATTTTCTATTTTATGTAAACATATCAATAAATCACTAATTAGTAAGATAGCTTATTTAAAATTGATATAAGAAAGGCACAGATTTATTTTATACTTTGAATTTCACAGAAGTGTATTTGAAAGTGGAAAGCAAGGTGCATTTTAAATCCTGCATTGATGGATGGTTTTCTGTCAGAGGACTGAGAACTCAGAAGTATTAGGATATATGAAAATTTCTCAAAATAATTGGTTCAAAATTCAAACTGACTTCCATTTTTAAGATATGTTTTAAATTCTGTGATGAAAAGTGGTTTTTAAACCCTTGAATATTTCACCTAAACTGACATCATCTTTCACCTGATCCCATTTATTCACAGATATAAAACCAGCTAATGTGTTCATTACAGCCACTGGGGTGGTCAAACTTGGAGATCTTGGGCTTGGCCGGTTTTTTAGCTCCAAAACCACAGCTGCACATTCTTTAGGTAAGAGACACAATATAATTTCATTCAGTTACCTACCCCCCTCCCCTCCCCCGTGGTTAAAAATATAGGGGATGTACCAATTATATACCTGCTCTTATATTCTAATAAAACTGTTATCATCAGGTCCTGAGCTGAAACCTATCCGGTGTAATGCGTCCCTTCACCTGACAGTTGGATCTTCTGTTCATTTGACCTCAGGCAGGCACTTAGCAAGAGAAAATGCTAATGAGCAGATTGAGGTTTTAGCTATTGCCATGGATCTGTCCTTTTTTTTTTCCTTTTTTACATTTAGTAATATTAAGATTATATGAAGAATAAACCGTATCTTGAATTAAAACTGACCATTTAAACATACTGTAGCAGTTTGTGAATGTAAATGTAACATACGTAGCTGTGGTGACTGCGGAGGAGGAACCTGCAGGTGATCGGTGGCTAATGAGGAGTGTATTTTCCCAAATTACAAAGTAGAAGATACTTGTGCTTGATTCATTCTAGAGCTGGTGCTGTCCCGGCATCCTTTATGCCAAAAACAGAACTGAATGCAGCTGTTCCAACATTATATTAATGGAAAGAAAGTTGTCCAGTTTAGAAACAACAGAAATTACTAGGAAGAAATAATTTTTTAAATTTAATCACTTATAGCCAGTGATAGAGCTTCCTTAAAACTCTTCAAACCATATTTTCTCCTTGTAAATATAAGACAGACAAAATGGTAACAGCCAAAATAAAATAAGAGTTAAGCTAAAAGTAAGTTGGCTTTAATTTAATGGTGCCCTATTTTTGGTGTTATAATTTAACTGAAAACAGTTCATTTGAGGGGTAAAATTATTGTTTTTAAATGCAAAATAAAAAAAAATTTGAATGGCCTGATAAGGAATAAGTAAGTTGCACTAAATAACAAAATAGTAGAACAAGCATCTGAATGAATTGACTAGATATTTTTAAAGATTTTATAGCTTTATTACTAAGGTTCTGTGTGGCCTTAAACCTGTCATTTAATTCTAAATATGTCTAGAACAGTAAGTAGGCACCTAATCAAGAAATCAGTGTTTACTGAATGACAAAATAGTGGATCCTAGGTTAAGGAGTGGTGGAAAGATAGTACTTCACCTTTTACACTGAGTTTTAAATTTTGTCAAGTACGTTTAAGAAAATATAATTTCAAATGATAACCAAGTAATACTGTTTTTATTTCTTCTTTCACTTTACATTTATTCTTACAGAGCGTTACAGTTTTTTCTGGATAAAATTTGGTATGAAATGCCTTAAGAAATGCATAAATTTGCAGAGCACTTTAGTAAAGTTTTAATGTTTGGAAGGTCCACCTCTTACAGTGCAAATAGGAGAGGGTTTCTGTGGGGAAAACCGTAGACTGTTCCAAGCCAGTGCCATTCATCATTAGGAGAGATAACACGTTTCACTTTGTTACTCACCCGAACGGAATGTCCTCACAGCACCTGTCATGAGTCTGCTTAGAAATGCTAGGTTACACATACACGCGTGCGCACAGGCACAGCTGCATGAAGCAGGCTCCTGCACACGCATATGTGTGGGTCACAGGTGCTGTGCAGACTGTCGCTCTGAGTGTACCGGGTCCCCTGACCCTAAGGATCCAGCATATTGTGTGGAACCCAGACTTGAACAGTTTTGGAAATTGACTTCTTCAGCTCGCCTGCCACTGCCTCTTATGAAAGTTCTCAACGGGGTTTACAAATGTATACCCACCCCCAGATTGAGGTGCTGTGGTAGCCCAAATTATGTGCTGTAGATTTAATAATTCATTAAGAATTTATAATGTCAGTGTTAATCTGAATCAATTCACTGAGGGTCTTGTAGTTATATACACATAACACACACACACACACACACACACACACACACACACACACACACACGAGTAAATGGGGATGCTGTGATGGCAGGACATCCTGAGACAAACCTGTGGTACAGCCAGCGAGGATGTGGCAGCAAGACTGTTTCTCTGATGAGTGAATCAATAGGAAAATAATTTCTTTCACAAGCGTTTTTGTTTTCCATATTATTTTGAGAAAAATGTGCTTACATAAGAAAACTTCTCTTAATCGTGCCTGTCTTCTCTGCAAAGTAAAGATTTTGATGATTTGAGACTGACGTTCACTAAACAAAGTACATTGAACATCAGGAATTAAAGTCTGAAGTGTAGCCAACCAAGGCTGTCTGAACCCAGTAAAAATGCTATGTAGAAGGATCAGGAAAAGATCTTTGCTAACAAAGAATATGTGTAAAATAAACAGATGGAAATCCTGACATAGACTTACACTTGTTGACAACTTGACCCTAATTTTTACTTTTAGAGAATTGTTACTCTCTTGTGTTACTGATGTATATTTTTTAGTTTTAAGAGCAAATTTAGAATATTGGCTTAAGCAATAAGGATATACGCTACAACACAGGGAAAGTTAGCCATTATTGTGTAATAATATTAAATGAAATATAATCAATACAAATATTGAATCACTTTGCTATACACCTGAAACTAATATAAATCAACTATACTTCAATTTAAAAAAATAAAAGATTGTTTTCAAGAGTTGGTTCCAAAAGTGCTTGAAAATGTGGCCACCTGTACACATTTATTTTGCTCACAGAAAATATGATAAACCATATGTTTTATTGCATGTTGATGTTTTTGTGATTTCGCTGTAGATAAAATCCATAGAGCATGATTATTCACAGTGTAGCCCTAAATATTAGTGAAACTACAAATAAGTGAGGCCACTAATAGTTCATAAAGGAGAATTCGAGTAAGTTGACTTTAAATGAAGTCTGTCCTGGAGCCAAATTTCATTTACTTTTGTAAAGGAAATTTTTTCAGGAATTTAATTCAAAAAGGCAAAAATACCTCGGATTGTTAAAATATCTTGTATTTATGCATTTATACTTTGTTTATTCCAAAATACATTTTTTGTTCAAAAATCGGAGATTTTTCCACTTACTTCCACTTACTTTGATTCACTTGATCATCAGTAAGAAGCACATGCTTCCAGAATTTTTCATATTTAACATTCCTCAAGAGATTGGCAAGTCTTTGAATTTTTCAGTTGTCTGTTCAGTTTGTATCTCTTACTCGTATCATTTGATTCCATGATAACATGTCAGCATGGAATAAAATCTCCAGCTCTGTCGCATTTTCTGTAGCTAATAAAGTTGTATAGGTGGTTGTATTTCCAATCAGTTTTCAGAACCAGTGTTACACTTAAAAGTATGTTAACACAGGATGATAGTAAGTCTTTGAATTCAGGGTTAAAGTTACATGTGCTAAACCTGATGTTGCGGGATGTTCCAGCCATGTTCACTTCTGATGCTGCGGGATGAGCTCGGTGCAGAGGCCTTTGGTGTCTCTTCCGTCCCTGCCGCACACTTGGCCTCCCAGCCTCTCTGGCAGCTCTTCTGTCCTCCTTGGTAATCCATAACTGCTTCATGTTTCCACTAGGAAACTACCCTCCCTGGTTTCTAATATCCTCTTTTTTAATCAGTTCTGTTTATTCCCAGCAGACTTTCCTTCCTAAAAGCATTATCTGATTTTATTACTTGCTCCAAATCTTTGATGGTTCCCTGTTGCCTAAAGGCTGTCATGCAAAGCCCTGGCTCAGCATCCAGGGTCCTCTTGGCACCAGTGTCCTCTGACCCACTCTGGTCCTTGACGACACACTCCCACCTCGTTGTGTGCCTCCATGGTTTGCCTTTTCCTTTCTGGAACGTGAGACAGAAGACTGTCTGGAGAGAAGGGGGGTGCTTGGATTTTATGCCCATTCTTCTGGAGGACCTTGATCAAGCCATTTACTGACTTTTCTAAGGTTCAGTTTCCACGTTTCTAAAAATAGAAATGTGAGTAATCGCCATCCTAAGTTGTCCGTTAACCTCTAACCGGTCCCGAACCGGATAATAAAACGCTGTGAAGGTGCTTTCTGAACACTGCAGCGTGCTGTGTAAATGTTAGATTGCTTGTGTTTACATGACAGTGGAGGGGGTTGGGGGAGATACAGAGAAAGAAAAGGGAAGAGGAGAGGGAGTTCGTGTGCGATTTTATTTATTCTGTTAAAATACCTGAGTTGATTCATTCAAAACAATAGTTTTAGTGCCTTTGTAGCGCAGGTGCTGCTCCGAGGACCAGGAGTGTGGCTGAGTGGGACAGGCCTCGTCCTCGTGGGTCTCGCCGTCTGCGGGGAGGGAGTGGGTAGTGAAAAACAAACACAGAAGTAGGGTGACTTGCGGGAAGTATGCTCGAAAGGGTGTGTGGACGACGCCCCTGTGACGAGGTGGTGTCTGAACGAAGATTGGCAGGATGCGAAAGGACGGGGGAACACTCCCGGCACCAGCAGCAGTTTGTACCGCGGGCGGCTGCGGGATGAGCTCGTGCAGGAGGTGTGAAGGGGCGGGGGAGGGCGCGCCCCGCCCAGGGTGGGAGGAGCTCACCCTGGCTCCGGGTGCTGGGGCCGGCTGTGCGGGGTTGTCATGACGACGGGTCTGCGCGCTGAAGGCAGAGCCAGCCTCTGTCGCCCTGGGGGGTCTTCACGCCCAGCGTTGTCTGCTCTCCTCCGGTGCTGCTCAGTCCTGGGACTTTCCTCTTCTGCTCTTAAACGGCCTTTAGGGCGTGCTGCGTGGAACTGAGCCCAGTTGCTCATCAGCCACAGAGTTTATCCCTGTCTGAGATCTGGGATCTAGGCGGTTCCTTGGTGTTTGTCCCTCCCCTCTTGTTTTCTACAAGCACTTGTGTTAATCAGGTCCTCCTTCAGTGCGTTTGTGCTGATTTGGTCGCAGGCGCGGCTGGGAGGCTGACTGTAGGATAATGCGGATCCCTGTGATTTGCGCTATTCCCTTGCATATTGTTTGTCAACCTTATAAATGTAGCAGATATTAGAAAATGTGTTATATGTAGATATCTATGTCTTTAAAATTTATGATGAAGGTGAATCTCCCTTGAATCAAGCTTTTTGACAGTCAAGATAAGTGGCTCTCAGGTTTCTTGACTGGACCCACAGGAGTGTCGCCGTGTGAGACCGAAGCAGAAGCCCCGTGTGACGGTGTCCCTGTTACAGCTGCAGTGCTTTCTCATACTGCCTGTTCTGTCCTGTTTCCCGTTACTAAAAATAATGTTATTCTCAATCCACTAAATTGATTTCACAACTCATTAATGGGTTATAACCTGCAGTTTGGAAGATGTTAGTCTGTGTTTACAGTCCTTTCATGCCGTTCCACTTACCTGAAGACAGATTTCCCTGTTTTCAGACACCCTCCTAACTTGCTCTCTGGCCAGTACCGCTGGTCAGACGCAAGCCTGGCACGTGGGATTCCAACCCTAGAATTCCTGATCCGTGTCCTAGTTTTAATGCTTCATCTTTCGCCTTACAACTCACTGTCTTGGATGTGCTATGTAGCTTGCTTGTTACGCTTAGCACTGGGTCTGTCTCCCTCAGCCGTGTGTCAGCTGCGTGAGGACAGGGATCTTCATGTTTTCGGTTCCCCGAAGTGTCCCAGATGCCTAGGGGAGGGTGTTGCACGTCGTAGATGCTCAATGCCTACTGATTAAATGAACGGCCTTAGAGACAGGCTCCCCCCACCCCCGAGAATGGAGCCAGCCAGCTACGTCAGCGAGTATGGGTTAGGTCATGCGGCGGGAAGAGGCAGCGGCAGCACCCCCTTGCTCAGCGCTGACGCACGGTGTCTCCCTGCTGACCCGGAGCCAGCTGTGGTCCTCACGTGGGTCCAGGGTGGCTGCCCCCGTCCAGGTGGTCGCTGGCACTTCAGCAGCGTCAGCCTGTGCGATCTGTACGTCTGCATGCATTCTTGTGAGCTCCCGCGGGGGAGAGATCGTGGAGAATCACTTTCGGGCTCTTGGTGAAACCTTTCCGGCCAGTGTAACACAGATGACTCCCTTCACGTTTTCTTGGCCAAAACAAGTCTTGTGGCCAGGCCCATCTTACGGGGTGGAGAGAGTAACCCTCCCACAGGTCTAGGAAGGGGAGAACCAGAAAGGGTGAGTGTGAGCCTTGTCCATGGCCGTGCGATAAAGGGAAAGTGCCCATTAGTTCTTCTTTCTCTGCTTGTTTATCTTTGTGACATATTTGTAGCTGTTGCACCTGAAGGGTAATTGTGCCCCTTGATGGCACCTTGTGGGACCTCGTGGTGGTGAAGGAAGAGAGGGCCGTATATAGCTCAGGGAATGTCTGTCATTCTAAGTCAGGAAAAGCTGAGCAGAGATTATTTTGAAATCCAGAAAGACTCATGAGGTGCTGCAGAGCACCGGTCCCTGGTGGTCTCCTCTCGATCGGTGGTCTGTCACTCTCCCTCCTGGGTGTGCTCACGATGGGGACCTTGTTGTAAACAGTTTAAAACTTTTATAGTAAAAATTACTGCTTACAAACGTAGAGCACCGGCGATGGGCTTAGTGCCATGTAGCACCTGAACTGTGTTCTGTTCTGTGTCTGAGTCTTGCAGGTGGTTACAGTTTCCCAGTTCAGAGTCCTTATCAGAGAACAACGAGAGCTCGTTTAAACTACAAAAGACCATCACCAATTTATTCTACTTACGGTAAAAGTACCAGTCCCCCCCCACAAAAAAAACCCTCAAAGAGTGCACCACATCCCTTGCCAGAACTGCCAGTGAGCTCTCAGCGTGGAGCCTGCTGCGAGCCATCCCCCAGCGCCTGGCTCCGCCCGTGGGCTCCCACGTTCTGCTCTCCGTGTGATGCGTGAATCATCAGCACATTTGTACCGGTTTCCTATTGCTGCCCTAGCAAGTTCCCACAAATGTGGTGGCTTAGAAGAACAGAATCTATTATTTCAGTCGTGCTGTGGGTCACAATCCCACCATGGCTCTCACCAGGCTAAAATCAAGTCATCTGCAGAACTGGGCTTTTTCTGGAGCTTCAAGGGGAGACATAAGGTTGCTGCAGAATCCAGGTCCTTGGTGTGGTCAGGCTGAGGCCCCTGCTCCCTTCCTGTGGTGGCTGAGGGCACTTCTCAGCTCCTAGAAGCTGCCCTCTTGGCTTGGCTTTTGCCTCCTTCCTGAGTCCTCAAGGCCAGCACTGTCACTCGGCGCCTCCCCCGTTCCTGCCACCGCATCTCTCACTGCTAATCCAGGTAACCCCCCATTGCGAGGTCTGTTACCCTCCATCCACAAAGCCCCTTTGCCGTGGGACGTAACACAGCATAACACACAGCAGGGGCAGAGGTCGTGAGGGCCCAGGCCCGCCAGCCGCGCCGGGGTACACTCGGCAGAGGGCCTGCCATTCCCTCTCTGCAGCCTGGGAAGGTGAAATGGTTTAAAAGTCAGAGGCTTTAGTGGACACTTACATTACAGAAATTGAGCACTTTCTTTTTCAGACAGATGTTTTGACGTTAAAATGTCACAGTATTGTCACGGACCTTCACAGGTGGTGCACATATACTTTTCAAAGGAGAAAATGCCACACTCAGCATAGTACAAGCAAGTCGGTTTCAGTCATTACTGTTAGTTTATTAACAGTTCTGTATTTTTTGAAATTATTTGCAAAAGTGTGTTTAATCTTCAAGGGAAGTGTCTCCTTAGTACTAATCCTGCTTCTGTGTGGCTCACTCCTCGTGGACTGGAATGTACGAGGAGATAAAAGATAATCCTAAAAAAACTTAATCAGAAGAATTAAAGTGCCGTTAAACACAGCCGCATGATACACGACTGCGGTGTCTGTGCGTGCTTCGGGGCAGTTACCTGCTATTCAGGCAAGTCTGTGTGCACCAAAGTTGCATTTATTATGTACAGTAAAATGTTTCCTGTCTGACTGCACTCTCTAGTAAAAAGAAAAGAAAACCAGCTTAATCACATTCGACTGTGGCATTTTACTGGCTTTCATAATGTCTCCCTGAAGAGCAGAGATGGAGCTTTCCTTTTGCGTGTGAGTGTAGTCATTGCTGCGGCGGATGGAGTAGGTTTTATTACACGGAGCTGGCCGGCGCGTTCTCATGCCGACCTCGTGCTGGGCAGGGTCTGAAGCCCCTTTAGGGGGAAACGGTGCTGCTGTTCTTGTTTCCGTTGTAGGGTTGTTTGCCTCCTCTCTCTCCCTCGCGGTGAGACAGTGGCCCTTGGGTTTCCTGGGACGGCCAGCGGAGCGCCCCCACGGCCGCCGTGCGGACCAGCATCAGAGCTTTTACACTTGGCTTTCCCGAGGGCACGATCCGTGTTCCCCACACCACTTCCAAGTGTGCTGTATCCTTGGATTGCAACTTGGAAAATTAGTGTCCTTGAACCAGGCCTTAAAACAGTCTGATGTTTGGAGCCCAGTGCCACCTGCGGTCACACACTGGTTTTCCCACTCCTTCCCCAGCACCTCTCTGTGGGGCTTCCTCGGGCTGGTGCCCCTGCAGGGCTCAGCCTGGTTTGGAGCCAGGAAGGCAGCGTATGTCTGGTCAGTATTAACGGCCGCTTTTGCTGATTTATTTTTAACTTTCAGTCCTTTCTTGACTTAAATAATCGTTCTGGGAAGAAGCTGTTATCTAATTGTAAACTCTGCACATTCAACCTCTCGACTACCACAACAAGTATGTATTTAAAGCTGAGTGGCTGCAGCGTGGCATGAGTTTTACATGTAGTCCGTGGGACCCTGACCCCACTCCCGGCCTTTCATCTGTACATCGGGACTTTTGGAAGAGTTCTCTGCCTCTTAATTTGGAAAGACACAGGTTTCTTTTTTCCCGTCCTATTTCACAGTGGCCACAATTAATGAAATAAATGTCTCCTTAAATACAAGGGCCAGAACTCCCCGCTCTGAACTCTAGGTCCACACCTTACTAGTTTTGTGATCTTTGGCAAGTTTCCTGACTTCCTTATGCCTCCTCTCCAAAGAGGCTAAGAGCTATCTCACAACAGTGCCTGTTTCACTAGCCCCAGGGGGACGGGGCTCACCCTGTCTACGCCTGCCCCCCAGCACCCTGGCGGTCTGCCCCGGGACGGGCCTGCTCAGCGCGGGCGCAGGGTCAGCAGGACGGCGCGAGTAGCACACCGAGCCCAGGCCCGGGTCAGAGTAGCAGGGTCGGCGACGTTTCCTGGGGTTTACATGTTAGCAGTTACACCTAAACAAAGGAAAATGTACTTAATAAATGTCTTTCATGGAAGACATATTGATCTACCACTCAGCCATTCCATATCGACCTTGGATAACACTCCTTTCAATTAAGTAAACTTGGCCTCTCTCCGTTAGTCTCCGACATAATTTCTGGGCTGACTTAAGAGTATGAGGAAAGAATGAAAATGAATTCCTGTTCCCTGAAGTTGTGTGTGTGTGTGTGTGTGTGTCTGTGTGTGTGTGTTTCTTTTTTTTTTTTAATCAAACTGAGTTTTAAAATAAATGAAGTCCTTTCAGCTTTCTCAGTAAGGAGCGTTCAAAGCTTTCTTTTCTGTAGTTTGTTCTAAGGGAAAGAAGCAACATTGCTAAACTAAATTTGCTTGTTTGTACCCTCTGACTTAAAACATTTTATTCATCTGTCCTAGGTTTAAAACAGGAACTGTATTACTTTTTTCTATTTTACTTTCCATGTGGGCATCTGTAGGGCTTTCAAATTTTAAAGCAGAGAGATCTTAGAAATGATCGCGCCACCGCGTCTTACAGATGAGGAAAGGGAATAGAAGTTAAATGGTCCTCGTAGCTGGTGGGAAGGTAAGATGTGAAAGGGGCTTCCTGATCTTTGACCAATTTTTGCCCTTCCTTCCTTCCTTAAGAAACAAAACAAAATAAAAATAGCAAGCCATATCTAACCATAGAAAAAGATGCTTCAGTGATTCTATTTTTGTTCTCATTCAAGTCTTTGCAGAAATTGCAGTCCTAAATGTTTACCTAAACTATAGGGAGAAGTCTGTATGTAAGTTGTTCTGGTTACCAGAATTTTTTGGCTCTCTTACACACATTGTAGAACTTGCAAAAACCAGTCTTCCTTTTGTTCAGGATAAATTTTGGAATGCAATCGTTGTTAATAGAGTACATCTCGTGTAAAACATTTCTCGTAGAGCTAGAGTGAGTCTGTTAATGTGATGAAATTTTTTTGGTATTTGAATGACTGTCTTATATTTTAAAGAAAAATCAGGTAGCATTTTCAGTTGTTAACAGTTTTCCCCTAGTATCAGCCTCTCTCTGGTTTTTATAATGTTACCACCCATTTCTTACTCACTTTTATTCATGTCAGGAGGTTAAAATGACAGAAGTATCTACTGTAGTAAAATATATTCCTATTTTACCTGCAGCCCCAAATCTTGAAACATTAGCAGAATCACGCGCCCCACGGTCCTGAGCTCCTCAGCGCCTAGCGACTGGCGTGATCAGTTTTGTGTCTGATCGGGTCACTCCACAGCTCTCCCTTTTCTGGTGCAGCTGTTAAAAGTAGTCACAGCGTCCTTGAGGCAGCAGCGATAACAGACACAGATGTCATGAATTAGAAAAAAAAGATTTTTAGGAAATAATTATATATTCATCAAGTTTGAAATGTGGAACACGTATCACTGCTTTTAAATGTGTCTCACATTTTCCTGAGCATTTAAACTTTGCGGGCTCTGCTGGTAGAGAGGGGACAGGATGGGCCCGGCCAGGAGGGGCCCAGCCTGTGCTCGGTGTCAGTCAGGGCCCAGCCGTGTCCTGATGGAGGCGCACTTCGGGGGGCGGGGGGTGTGGCAGCGGGACCCCCCATGCCTGATCAGTAATCGCAGTGCAGGACGCACACTTTCTCCTCTCCCACATGGTGACTCTTGGACACGTGTCGGTCAATGAGGTGAGTAGCGTACTCAGATTTACATTTTAATATATATGCGAGGTATACATAATTTAAGTACTGAAACACACATATTCAGCATAAAGACGTTTGTTGTTTATAATATGAAGCAGAACCAGCACGTGAGTTGAAAGCGGCAGTTAACTCAGTAACTTTCTGTCCTGACCTCCAGCAGCTTCTACAAGAGGCCCTTTTGTACACTGAATTTTTCACGTTTAAGTTTAGTTTGGTGGATTCCTCATCATCCTGTTTCTCTGGCTCCTTTGCTTGCGGGCGGCGGCAGCCAGTCGGGTTCCTATGGCAGTTAAGGTGCGATGCTAGGGCTAATCTCTGTAAAATGCTAGCATTTGTTCTTCTTTTTCCCTATCATCAATCTTTCACACTCACATCAAACCCCTAATGTATCAGCAGGTTTCCCAGAGCTACTGGTTAAAATTACCTTTGCTTTTGGTAAACTCTGAACCTTCAAGCCTCAGTGTTTTCAGCTGCCCCCTGTGGATTCCGCGAAGCCGCTCTCTGCACATCCCTCAATGCCAGTCGCTGGCTTTATGTCCTGAAACCAGGAGCCGGGGCAGAGCCCTGCTCTCCGGCTGAGAGCGCCTTCAGTACTTCCAGTAATCCGTGCCGCCGGGAGACCCGCACGTGAGAGGGCTCGCGCCTCCCAGGGTCGGGGGGCTGTGCTTGTTTGACCCGGTAATCATGCAGATTCTTTAAACCCAGCTGTTTCTAAAAGTTTCTTGGCCTTTCTCACCCTGAGAGAAGTTGGCAAATTGACTCCTTTGTCTTCAGAGGGGCTGCTGCAGTTACGTTATTTATTTCTTCAAGTTTGTCTCATTAATGTCCTACCCACGCTTTACTTAAATCCCCTTTATCCGCCTCTTCACATACTTTTCCACTTCTTCACTTTCACACATACCTCCCTTCATCCGCTCTGACTAGGACCATCGTTATTAGCAAGAATGGGTTCCAGGATAGGCAGGATTTCTTGTGAGTAGATGGTTCATGATGGGTCAGCTTTTGGCCCCGTGCACATTCCACGTGCAGCCATTGGGTTGTAAGTTCTTTCTTTTGGAAGGGAGACCCCTGCCTCGGAGGATGCCGCTGTGCTGGTTGGCATGCCTCTTCCTGTTGCCGCTGAGCAGACAGCCCGGTGCAGCATCCTGAGTTGCAGTCTCATTAAGATTTACTGTAAACACCCAGGGGGTTCTTGGAAAATAATAGAAAAAGAAAAGTGTGCTTTTCCCTGTGACTAGCAGCCTAGTTTTGGTAGCTGTTGCCTCAAGCAAGTAAAATTTCTGAATATTGTTCTCAAACTTGAATTTCTGTTTAGCAAAAACCCTTAGGCTAATAACAGTGAAATAACAGCCATCCAAGTTTGAAATTAAAGATACTCACTTTGAAAGTCAACTAAATGTTGACTTCAACATATAATGTATATGTCTTATTTATTTTAACATACTTAATACATACTAATGTATTGTATCAGCACTTACCACATTATGTTAGCATTTTCTAAAATGGTCATTAAAAAAGAGAAAAAAGTATTCACACTTCAACTCAAACAAGACCAAAAATTATCCAGGGTGTCTCTCTATGCAGGTCTCAGTGGTAAGAGCCTCATTTTTCTAGAGATGGCCGTGACCTTTCATACATGTTATTATATAAACCTCTGATGAGCAAAAGTCTGTCTTATCCTCTCTAAAGTGGGAGTAAGTGAAGTACTGAAGGCTAATGATTTTATCGTTTCTAATCATAAGTCACAGCCATGTTCTAAGGGATGTTTCTGTAAAAGTTAATAATTTATTTATATACACGCCACCCAATTGTTATGTATTAATATTTATTTTTAAATAAGTTACTATATTATCATGCTTAATTATTTGGGATATGCAAGCCATGTTTTAAAACATTAAGAAATGAAACCAATGTGAATCATTCAGTAGGTTTTCTTGTTAGAATTCCTTTTATTTTTTTTTTTCTTTAGTTGTGTTCCCTCAATTCTCCCCGAATTGATCAAAAGCAAATAAAGTTTAACCCTCTGCACCCTTTTTTAATGTGGGGATAGATGTAATATGCTGGTTTAGGGTCATGGAGTGAAGAGGAAATTTTGAAGTTTTGAGTATTCCCCCAAAACAGTCTTCTTATCCTAATGCATTGTTTTGATGACATTTGTTAATCGAGGATTTTGTATGCAATTTCTTATCACAGCTGCAGCTTCATTTTTTCACTCCTCCCGTTTCCTTTGGTTTGTATTTTGCAGTGGGGACACCTTATTACATGTCTCCAGAGAGGATACATGAGAATGGGTACAACTTCAAGTCCGACATCTGGTCGCTGGGCTGTCTGCTGTACGAGGTGGGTAGTGCTAGCGGGGCCCGTTCAGGGCGGTGACCGTACGTGCTGGGCTACGTTCCCCTGTCCTTTTAGCACACACTTGGTTTTTTCTGGATGATGTTTAAGCTTTATAATTATGATGAATTAGCTTTTTACTTGTGAAGAGTTCATTAACTGACTTCGTAACTGTTTCTCTGAGGCAATATAGTAACTACGCATTTCTGCATTTGCTTCCTGTAATGTATTCTCGACTGTTTCCTTTTGATGAGTTTTATTGTTTAAATGTTATGTTAATGTTTTCTGCATAATCTTATTTATAAAAATATACATGTATTTAAAAAAATGCCATGTGTAGCAGGAAAGGTATAATGGAATTTAAAATATGAAAGCATAGTAAATACCTTTATCAGTTTTTTTTTTCACTTTTACATAGAGTAGTTCAGCTTTAAGGATAGTTTGTAAACAGATAATTCTTCTCGGTTTTCACTTAGTTTCCGTGAGTAACAATTTGTGTGGGTAACGCTCAGTGAAATGCTCTCTCTCCCCTGTTCTGCTGGTGATAATGCATCAGAGGAAGACAGAATTGTGCAGGGAGATCCTCTAGCAGATACCACAGCGCTGTGGTTTGGGTGAGGAGAGGACTGTGCTGAGCACCTTTTATGTTCATGTTACAGAGCAGTGGTGTCAGACAACATGCAAGCTAGTGACTTCTGTGATTTTATTCTTTAATCGAATGGTAATTTTCCTAGGAATGTAGGCTTTTGGTCAAAGCTGTTAACTAAAAATTAGCCTACCTCTCAGTAACTCTTTTAATAAAATAAAGTGAAGGAAAATAATACATGGAGTCATTTTCACAGTTTAATGTATACAAAGGAAGTCTGAAGTGGACAGGAGGGGACCATTGTACTCCTTGCTCTGTGCTTTGTGTTCCTTGTCTTCTTGATTTAAATGAAATGCACGATGAGATCATCTATTTTCATTTTTCCACAAGTACAGAGGGTTTTTTAAAATGTATATCATAATCTTTAATTATTATTTTACTGATTGCAGGTTCAAATTTCCTTAATTTAAGGAATCGGAGATTGTTTATTTTGTTCTTCCTACTGAAGTAACTAATGGCCACTTAAAAAGAAAGGATTTTTTTAAGTGTTCTTAAACAACATCCCTAGTATAATTTTTATTAAGAAAAGTTATGAATTAGTGATATAACAAAATACACGTTTGTATGTATGCACATGAGATTAAAAGAGATTTATGCTCACTGTATTATATTCTGTCGATAATTTGGTACAGTGTTGAACTGATTTGATTAAGTTACTATAATGTTTAAAAGTCACTTTGTACATTTAAAATATTTTGTATCTGTTTAGGTAACCTTAGACCCCTTCAGGCCATAGTCTAATATTGTCAAAGCAACATCTTCCCTTTAAACACCTACAAGTGAGCAGCACATTGGTTTCCACTAGCGAGATCAAATTTGTCAATTAAAAAAAGTTCAGTTGAAGAAATAGTGTTTTGGTGGAAGTTTGCATAATTCTTTTAGGACCAAGAGACTCCCATGTCAGAACTGAAATAACTCTTCACATTCTGAATTGCTTTTGAGAAGCAGTGTCCCATTTCTGTGTATAGTTAAAATGATCACCAAAATAAAAATTATTTCTTTGGACATGCCTACATTCATGCATTTTATGTGTTGTGGATGACTTTGAGTTAAAAATATTTAATATGTTAATATTAGTTTTCATCTCAATGCATTTTTTCAGTTCCTCCATGCAAGTCATTTGGAAGAACTAGAATTTTTCTCAGGATTTAATTTACCTCGATGTTATGTCTCCTTCCAGTTATGTTTTAGTATAATGTTAATCAAAATACTCAGTAATTTAGCTTTAAACAATTGGCTGTCTAAAGCTTTAATTTGCCTCGATGTTGTATCTCCTTCTGGTTATGTCTTAGTATAATATTAATAAAAATGCCCAGTAATTTAGCTTTAAAAAACTGGCCACAGAGTCACATAGGTATGTTATATTGTATCCCACTAAGAATTTACTGCTAACAACGGAAGAGTGGGAAGCCCTTTTTGAAAACGTATTTTTAACTCAGAAAATTAGACTTTCAAATATTCCTGAAACCTCAAAAAAAAAAAAAAAACCTAGCAGTACAGTTTTAATTGATATGCAACAAAGTAGACTTTACTAATTAAAATCAAGATGCTGTGCTTTGGCTACACGGACCTTTACATGGAAAAGTAGGTTTTACACATTTCCTTTATTGTTCAGTGCAGCAATTGCATCCTTCCAGGGTTGTAGGTTGGTGGCTTACAGTTCAAAAAAAAAGAGCTGCCACCAGCCCCGAAGACAGACAGTGGGCTTTCGTCCCTCCGACACCCCCAGAATACTAATCAGGAGAGTCGGACCCTGGAGGTCAGGGAGCAAGTCAATCATTCTAGCGATCGTCTCAGTGTGGAGGATCAAATTAGCCTGAAAAATTCAGCTGCTGGGAGGAGAGGGCGAGCAGCTGTCAGGGGCAGCATCGAGATGCACTAATGAACCAGATGAATAGTGCAAAAGCTTGAAAATAAAAACAGGACAGTTGACATTTTTCATCTGTCAAAAGCAGGAGATGCATGAAAATATACTATTCCTGTTTAACTCCTTAGGGGACGTTCGGATTTTTTTTTTAACGCTCTGCAGTATTGAGACAAAAGTGCTGTAATGAACTCCTGGCACACGATAATGAATATATGCACGTTTACTTAGGGTTTCTGCAAACATGGAGACTGTCATTTACATACACAGCCTATATTTCAGGGTGGCATTTTAAAGACCCTATTTCATCCTAAAGTGTCCTCCCATTTTAACCAAAAAAAAAAAAAAAAAGCAAAAAGCCATGGTCATCATCATTGGAGCTTCTCTTCTAGAAATTTCCTTGCAGATGGAGTGCTTTGTATGTTTAGGGACATGGACACTGTTTTTTGCCCTTTTCTCTTCGTGGGGAGCACCTGGTCCTGAGGCGGTTGGTGCGAGGTGCGTCCCCTGCAGGGCCGGCTCCCGTCCAGGCCGGGAAGGAGTTAAGCCCAGGCGGGAGCCGCCAGACAGATGAGAGCGTTTTCAGCTGGTCCCATCCCCGCCGCCGGCACCCGCTGCGGAGCACAGCACGGCCGGCGTGTTTCACACGCGCGCGGCCTGTCTGGGGATGTACACATTGTCCTTCCAAAATCAGACTTATTAGCACATGTAGAAAAGGGTGACTGACTTGGGGCAGCCCTGCGCTCTGTGCGGTATCCTGGCTGCCGCAGTTCAGAGGTTCAGAAGGTTCGAACAGGAGGCGAACATTTTAAATTGAATTTTTAGTTTGTAACCCGGCTTCCTACAGTCCTTGCTCGCACTTTAAATGTCAGGTTAGAACCTGGTCTTAAAGTTAAATTCAATAATGTCCTTTTTAAATTGGTTCACCCTTTGAGTCGTCTTTTTCTGCGTAAAAATCTCATTTGGATGCGCCTCCAAGTAGCGGCCATGACTTGTAAAACCTTGGCGCACAGTTCGTGCTTCTGCGACCCCGTCAGAGGAGAGGAGTCCTCATGCTTTTATGAACTGCTTGAGGATCAGTTACAACATTCAGATTGAGGAGACTTTTTTTTCCACTCAAAATAACCTTTCCCTGCAGATGGAAACTATCGTGCAACCTAAAATGCTGTGCATTCTGGTCCTAAAGCATTGCTAGATGGTAATTCAGTTTTACCTTAAGTTTCATTTTTGTTGTATTTTGACCACTATCTGCTTGATGTAGACCGTTGATGCCTGCTGAGTCATGAAATAAATTAGCTGTCTTTATGGCATTATATTTACAAAGAGTTTTAAGTTATTTTATGTTCTTTTTCTTAATGCTGTTTTATGTGGCATATATATATATATATATATATGAATAATTACATGCTAATCATTTCTCCCTTTTAGGGAAGTTTAAATGTTGAAAATAATAACCAAAAATTGAAGTAAGATTTCTAGGACTTGCTAAATAATTCTCTGCAAAGGATTTTGGCAAAAGTCAAAGTGCCTGGGTGGCTTCATTTACAGCCTCTGCTTACTCCACCCCCGTGCAAGAGTCTTGTGAGGTCGCCTGCAAAGCTAACCTGTAACTGTGTCAGTCTCACTGGGAGCATTTTACAGATGGCTGCGCTCCAGAGTCCGTTCTACGGTGACAAAATGAACCTGTACTCGCTGTGTAAGAAGATAGAGCAGTGCGACTACCCGCCTCTTCCCTCAGGTCACTACTCGGAGGAAGTAAGTCACCTTTCAGTCCGGGTGTTCGTTCGCCATTCGTTGTGCTGACGTCTGCGTTCTGCCAAGAAACTTTCCTTTTCCAGTAATACGGGTGCTGAGTGCAGGGCACTTGCGCTCTGCTTCATTCTCGTGGAGGGAGGCTTGGCGCTCAGAGAGCGGACTCGTGCTTCATCATGGGGGGTGGGCCACAGCCCAGCGCGCGCGCGGAGGGAGGCTGGCCACGTCCTGGGTGTGACGGGCACGGTGGCTGCCCTCAGAGCGCAGGAACACGGCCGAGGGCGGGACTCAGGCCCAGGCCCCAGTCATCAGCACATCCGGCATCCGCCCCTGCCCTCACAGCCTCAGACCGACACACAGTAGGACTTTCTTCCTGGCAGAGCTTCCCTCCTGCCCCTGTTTTCCCCAAATTGAAACAAACTCTCTGAACTCCTTGTCCCTCAGCCTTGTTCTTTCAGCTTTGTCCTCCGTCCTCTTACAAGACCTGCCCCGTCAGCCCTCACTGCCGCCGTCAGCTTCTGTGGGAAGTGTCTGAGGCTGTCATGGTAGACGTGTAAAAAGTGTGTCGGATGGGATTGACAGTTTTAGAAGACTTCACCTTATTCAGATCTGAGCCTGGACCCTGGCTCGCTTTGGCAGCCCACTGAAATGAGTGGCTGGGCTCCACCCAACATCCGGTTTTGCGTTGGACGAAGCGTCTCCCGTTCTTGCCTAATGCATCATGATTTTACCGATATTTCAGAAGGAGATACACAGAATAGCAGTGTCCCAGGTTAACTAGATGTGTTCACGTAACTCTGAAAAGCTCACTGGGGACCCGCCCAGAGGAAACACCGTTTTGAGTTTGGGCACCTCACCTTCTCACGAGCAACAGGGTTTTTGCCCAAGGAAAATGGAAAAGAGTAGGATAAAATATGAAAACAAGTACGATGTTCACCTTTTAGGCAGTCTTGTTGCTGTTTCTATTCTGAAATAAATACGGTTGGCTGTAGTTCTGTGTGAGGAAGCCTGAGTCGTGCAACGTGAGTGGTAAGTGAAGAGTCTTTACGTCTGTGAAGCACTTGTGGCCTGAGGACGTTAAAAGTACCTTTTTTCTAGTAGTTTTGATACTGATAATCAACGATGCTTGGTTTTTTGTTTCATAGCATTTGTCTTCAGGTAATTAGAATAAACTCTTACAAGGCAGGGATGGTAATTTGGAAGTCTCATCATTATTTGATGTTAATGCTATTGTGTTACCCATTTTTAATTACTGTTTGGGGTGTAGAATATAAACATGGTGTTTCACAAAACCACCTTCAGAACCCTGGGCCTGGAGACCAGAGGGGTGAGCAGCGGTGCCGCAGGATGGCGGGGCTGCCCGGCCGCTCTTTGTTGTGTCATTCATGCTGTCTGCTCTTTTCCACGAAGCGCATGAATATTTCACGTATCTGCATCCTCATCCCCTATTCTTCTTGACTAATTTTCAGACTGTCTGGATTTGCATTTCACATGGTAGCTGATGAGGGGATGCCGGGTGCAGCAGTGAAGCCTCAGCAGGTAGTTACCATGGTGACCTTCAGCAGGATTTTAATGATGATACCACTCTAGTGGCTCGTTGAAGTCGGCCTGCCTGCAGGGCTACTTCGCTGCAGCTAAGTGTGAAGTTGGATTTGCGGATTCTCAGCCAAGGGGCAAATATCAAAGTCTGGCCCAGATAGAAGAAGGTCTTACAGCCAGGAAAGGAAAATAGATTCCACTTTTTACTTCACTCTGTATAGTTACCAGTTTAGGAAAGAGATATAAAGCAAAACACGTTATATGATGTACTTTCCAAAAAAGATAGTACGGTCCCTCACGTGGGTGAAAATCTGCTGTTATGCCGAGATAAATAGAGAGCTGCACTATGTAGGTAAACAAGGAAACTAATTCTTACTGAAGAAATGAGATTCAAAAAATACAGACTAATGATCTTACTTTAATCTGTTCAGTTATGTAGAAAAGTTCTCAGAACAGGAGCTTTGAAATGCAGATGTGCTAATAAATATTTTCTCTCCTTAAGTAGGAACTCAGTTTGTTTGGAAAATAATTACCCAGAATACATGGCAGCAAAAAACCTGAACAGATTTCATGCTGCCATGCTTTAACGGCACCCTAAATATTCCTTTATATAGTAAGCTTTTTAGATCTTCTTAAAGTCCAAATCACTATTTGGTTTTTCAGTATGGCAAAATTTAGGAAACAATGAAGAGTGAAGTATAAAATTTTTAAACAGTAAACTTTTAATTAAAAGACCAATTCATTAGGTGTCAATTTTATAACTCAAATGATAACGGACTCTGAATCTGCTTGAAAACTAAAAATTTTAAGCAGATTAATTTCCCACCAAATGTGTATTTAAAAGTTCACCAAATTGATTTAGCTGCTGCTCAGTATTTAAGGCTACTGACCAGAGAGGATGCGCAGAATGAAAACTGTGCTTGCCAGTCAGCCTCGGCCTCAGGATTCCTGAGAACCTGCAGGATCCGTTCTAGAGACAGTCATTGCCTTTGGAACTCAGAGTTTAAAAGTTGGGGATTTTAAAATTTATTATAATCTAAGACATTGATACACTTAAGCATCAAAAACCGAAAACTGAGGAATAGTGTCCTTGGGAAAAATAAACTTGTATGTCAGAGCTTTCCTTTGACTCACGCTTCTTGTCATGATGTTCAGCTGATGAGGATTCTAGACAAGACACCTCAGCCGCACATGAGTGGTATTAGGGGTGTGTGTTTTATAGCTTGCTAAAATACTTTTATTTAAGACTTCTAGTATTCAATATTCTTTCCTTTTCTAGTAATGATCTCATCCATGTCTCAGTAGGGAATTATTAGACTTAATAAAAGCATGGGATTGAAAAGACGCACATCGCCCCTGCAGCGGCTCTCGGGTTTAACCAAACTCGGTATTGTTGTGATAAAGCAATTGGCATCAGTGAAGCAGGCATTTACTGAGCACTTACCGTGTACAAGGAGTGTGGATCCCCGAGGCCCCTCGTGCCCGGGCGCGGGCTGACCCCTCCAGACGTGCAGGTCCCAGCGCACTCTCCTCTCCCCCAGTGCCACCCACGCGGGCTCTACCGGCAGGCCCGTGAATTACCGTCTTTTTATGGATGCCATCTCCTCATTTTGAAACGCCCCCTCTCCTTGTTCTCTATCAGGCAGACTTACTCGCTTTAAAACAAAGCATGGACTTCACCTCATGCATGAAGTTACCCTCCTCCCTTGGCGATCACACTGTAGTGTAATTGTTCCTTTTTTTAATTGAGGTGTAGTGGATTTACAGCATTAGATGCGTCTCAGGTGTACAACATAGTGATTCACAATTTTTAAAGGTCATACTCAATTTATAAATATCATAAAATATTGGCTACACTCCCTGTGCTGTACAGTGTATCCTTACAACTTGTCTGTTCTGTACATAGAAGTTTATACCTCTGAATCCCCTGTCCCTCCCCTGCCCCTCCCCACTGCCCTCTCCCCACTGGAGACCACTAGCTTGTTCTCTGTATCTGCAGTCTGCTTCTGTTTTATTATATTCACATATGCTTCAGAGTCCACAAAGAAGGGGACTTTTGTCTTTCCCTGTCTGACTCACCTCGCTAAGCATAATCCACGTCCACCCGTGCTGCTGCACGTGGCCCGTCCCTTTCTTTGTCCAGCTGCCTAGTTCTCCACTGCCCACACACCGCGCCTTCTCCCATGCGGGGCCCCTCTGGACCGTCCCCTCCTGTCCCGAGGAGCTGTAGCTGCCTTTCGTCTGTGTGTCTCTGGGGCCTGGCGCGTTAAAGGAGGTTTAGGGAATAATTGATTGATTGATTGATCAACCAGTTGAGGGAATGAGGGAGTGAGATTAAAGGAATAAATGGAAAAAAGAATGAAACAATAAATGTCAACTGAATGAGAGAATGTTCTCAAAGAACTCTACCTAGTGAGGCAGGAAAGTACTCGAAAGGCAGGTCAGCGATGATGATTTCTCTTAACAAGGTTACCTGCTGTGTGATCTTGCTCGTGCTCACGAGCAGGCAGCATCGTATCGGGTGTCCAGCATCCATCCACTAGGAAGGAAGACAAGTGGATGTTTTCCCTCCGGCTTCAGTGTTTAATTTCTTTGGGAGATGCTGGAGTAGTCACCAGAATTAGGCATGTTCACTGTTGAAAAGGTTATCGAGGCTATCTCAGGAGAATCTAAGAAAATATACAGTTGTCTTTTAAAATACCAACCTAAATGGTCACACCCAAAGAACTAATGGAGAATGGATGAAATCTTAGAAACTTTCACTTCCAAAATGACCATCTTTTTTTTTTACTTTATTAAATGATAGTATCTTTTTTTCACTTTATTGCCTCCATTGCTTTTTATCCCTTTCTTAGACAATATCATAATGCCGCCTCTTTTTTTAATCTTTTTTTAAGTTAGAGAAATGGAAGGCAGGAGAGGAGGGTTTTCCATCCCTTTCAGCCTTTCCAGGAATGGCCGCTTCACTCAAATGTGTAAGAATTCCAGCAGCATTTCCATTTTTTTTCCCAATCAAAGTATAGTTGATTTATAACGTTGTGTTTCAGTTGTACAGCAAAGTGATTCAGGTATATATTTTCAGATTGTTTTTCATTATAGGTTATTACAAGATACTGAATATAGCTCCCTGTGCTACACAGTGAATCTTTGTTGGTTATCTAATTTATGCATAGTAGTTTTTATCTGTTAATCCCATATTCCTAATTTATCCCTCCCTCCCTTTCCCCTTTGGTAACCATAAGTTTGTTTCTCTCTGTGAGTCTGTTTGTGTTCTGTATATAGATTCATTGGTATTGTTTTTTAAATTCCACGTGTAAGTGATATCATATAATATTTGTCTTTCTTTGTCTGACTTACTTCATTAAGTATAATATCCTCTAGGTCCATCCATGTTGCTGCAGATGGCATTATTTTATTCTTTTCATGGCTGAGTAGTGTTCCATTTGCATGTATATATATTTTATATATATATATGTGACATCTTTATCCATTCATCTGCCACCGGACACTTAGGTTGCTTCCATGTCTTGGCTATTATAAATGGTGCTGCTGTGAACATTGGGGTGCATGTATCTTTTCAAATTTGAGTTCCCTCTGGATATCTGCCCAAGAGTGGTGTTGCTGGATCATAAGTCTATTTTTAGTTTTTTGAGCAATCTCCATACTGTTCTCCATAGTGGCTGCACCAAACTGCATTCCCACCAGCAGTATAGGAGGGCTCCTTTTTCTCCACAGCCTCTTTACCACTTATTATTGTAGACTGCTTGGTGATAGGCTGACACCTCACATGGCATTTTCACTATTCTTGAGACTAGATAAGTATTGATTCTTCCAGCATATTTAAAATACAAGGATTAAAAAGTTTGATCCTTTCTAAGCTTGAATATATATGAATAACAAAATAGTAATAAATTTTAGTTGAATTAAACTGATTTCAGATATTTATTGGTTATTATGGAGTCTAAATATATTTACATGGCTTTAAATAAAATTGGAATACTGAATTTTTTTCAGTTTCTGAAATCACCATTTTCTTTCATTCATATCCACACTTTCCTGTTAAAGAGAAAAGGTCTGTGGCATTACTCCCATTTTACATATGAGCAGACAGAGACCCAGAAGCATCAGAGCAAATGCTAGACTCCTGGGCGCGGCCCCTCAGGACACCCCTCCGCTTGTGCTCCTGGAGCAGAGGGGCCGCGCCCGGGGGCAGTGTGAGGGGCTCCGTGCCTTCTCCCCGGACCCCTGGGCTCTTCCTGCCTCCTGCCCCGCCTGCCGTCTGGGCTCTCCCTCCGTGGGGCGCCATGTGCACGGGCAGGGCCGGTCAGAGCTGCTCGGAACCCCTTCTGCCCGGTTGTGACTTAGGGACCACGTACCCCTGAAGGGAAAGGATGGGGAGACTTTGCAGAAGGATGGGAATGAAGTTTACATACCAGGGTATGCACAGACTACTACGTATAATTCAAGTAAGACACCAGGTGCGTTGATTCATAACATGCTAACCGAAAATGTTAGTTTGTTGTAATTTTACTAATACTTTTATTTTTCCCAATGGTTACCCTTAGGGAAAGGAAAATACTAAATGAAAGATGTAAAAATGATAACTGGCTTTTTAACCTAACATTTACAAGTAATTTCTGTTTATATTTAAATTCAGAATATGTTTAAAGAAGCTTTTTAAGAAAGTTGAATCGGTAACAAAAAACATGACCTTTGTTTTAGCTCATAAAAGAGCTACTTTATGTAAATAAGAAGAAAAAATAAGATGAAAGTGTCAGCTACAGATTTTTTTGCATATTTTGTAGTTAAACTTAGTTTATAAAACTTTTTATTCACTTGAGCATCTAAATAGTTCCATATTACTGTTGCTGGATTCACAGATTTTAATAGAACCACATAAATTTCTTGGAGTTGTCACTGGAAATTAACCATTGTTACTTAAATTGATGTTGGAAGATTATTCCTAATACCCTGGCCCAAGAATATTTAAATGAGGGACTCTATGGCCTATGGCACAAGTAATGTTTAGAGGTAAACCTTTCCACAGATGTTTTTCTAGTCCTTATAATTATGTAACCCAGTGCTAAATGAGATGAGAATATTTTACTGTAAAATGTAGGAAGAGATATCTAATAATATTAAATATATAACTGTGCCATTATTTATTAAAGTTAACACTGTCATCTCAAACTCTGTTAATAACATTGGATTTTCCTTCCTAAAGTCGCCATGTAAGATTAGATCTTCAGGCTTTAAATGTTTCATTTTTGTTTAAAAATATGTGTAAGTAGGCGCTCTGTTCACTTACGCTGCTGAAGTGACTTGCTCCTTGAAGACGTGAGTCCGGGACGGTGCCCTGTAGCACACGCGTCCGGTGGGCTCCTGTAAGCCACGTGACTTTCTGTCAGACTCCCACAGTTCTCACTGGATGAGCTTCAGCTGCGAAGGCAGACCTGGCGTCCCCTCCTGCCTATGCAGGGGGCTTCCTCCTCACTTTCCCTCTACCCCAAGTCAGCCACTGGTGGCACTTTGGTGTGCAGGTTGGATGTGCCTCATCATTTTGTGTAAACATCTGAAGCATCAACCTGTAGTGTGCTTTAATGCGTCAGACCCACTGTGGGTGCTGAAGTGCGTCCTTGGGTGGGTGGAAAGTGGGTGTACCTGGGAGCTGATGTGACCTAACTGGTCTCAGAGGGATTGAGGTGGGGGTGGAGCAGAACCAGTGCCGACAGCCCGGCCTTCACTGTCCTGCGCAGGGCTGTGTTAGTGACCTGATGCCGGGATGCCCGAGGAGCCGATGGCATCACCTGCACGTGACTGCACTCGACCCAAAACTGGGTGATTGCACTGACAGCTGTGACTGTCAGCACCCTCTTCTTTCTCATATTTTTGGTACAAACCTATATGCTTTGGTGTTTCTTTAGAAATACATACATCAGAGTATATTAGCATTTTTTCCGCTTTACTGAAAATAGTCAATTTCTGTATGACTTATGATGTCATAATCCTTTAGAAATGTTACAGAGGACTCATTTTATTTTTACTTTATATGCTTTTTTTCTCATTTAAATGTTTCTGTGTTGCTTTTTAAATTTCTCTTAAACATCTGAATTCAACAGTTTTTTCTTTGGTTTTGTAAAGGCTCTTACATATTCAGACCTTTATTTTTGCCTTATTTTCAGCTTGTTCTAAAAAACAACTTTAAAACAAACCGAAGTACGTGTTTTTACAAACATGAGTAAAGTAATTCAGACTAAACAGGTTTCTCGAGATAATGACAAACATGAAATGTCTCTCTACTTGTTCCTGTTTGTTTTTATGACTGTAATAACATCTATTGATTTTGGAACTGTTTCTGTAATTTAAAGTAATAAGTAGAAAGCTAATTCCATTTAAACACAAACTTTTTTGAGCGAGTGATTGCCCGCCAGTACTACTAGGAGTTAGAGCCTGACTTACGGGAACATACGTAGAATTGTTAGTTACCATATGGACACACGTTCTTCTTGAACGTGGTTAATAGTGTAGCATTTAGAATCGTCTCCAAGTTTTGGATAATTGTTAAGGATGTTTTCAGTAATTTCTTTCCCAGAGATTTGCGGGAACTTTTAACGTAAGACTAGCATTGAGGGAGAGCACTGCAATAATTATTTCTTTCTGATTACATAATGTCTGATGGATCAAAAACTTAAGAGGCCTTTTTTTTGATTCATCACATCACTGCAAATTCATGATACAGTGTAAAGACATTGCTCCGTGTTAAAATTCAAGTGCATTTTCTTTGGAGGGAGTCACGGTTACTTGGATGAATGAGTCAGGTTAGAAAAGACACTGAAATGGTCACTCTAGTCAGAATGCCAGTGTGAACGTTTCTGTGTCTTCATTTCTCGGGGAGAGTAGGCCTCTCTCTCGTGGTTTTGTAGAGCCCTAGAGAAGACTTTTTGGCTTGTTTTTTGATCAGAGTTGGTCTGTGAAATGTGAGGGCAGATCCATTAATTGTAGAAACCAACGAGCCAGTGTTAGAGCTGGCTTCTTTTGAGAATCAAATGCCCTAACGCCTCTCTCTGGCTCCGTGGAGGGTCAGGCATTGGTGCGGGGTGGCCGCGGGAACCCGCAGACCAGGCTGGAGTTCCCTCGGGCAGTGCCACGCGGTGACTGAAGGCCGGTGTCGGAAGCCGGAGCGCTTGGGTTCAGACCCAGGCGGGGCCCGTGCTGCCCTGTGACCTGAGGGACGTCCCGCTTCTGCTAAGTGTGGCCTCCGCAGACCGCCTCACCCAGGGTCCTGAAGCTGAGGAAGACGCGAGGGTGCCTGGTGGTGCCTGGCTCACAGCGAGAGCTGGAACAGGCCCCGGCCCGTAGGACGTGGCTTCCTCTCTGCCCTGGCCGCGGAAATGGCATTGAAGCTGGAGGTACCTCACGGGGCACGAGGAGACGCCTCCTCACGTGTGGTGCCCAGGAGACCGTATTCCGTGGTCCGCTGGAACCTTGGGGAAAAGTATCTGCTGCTGCCAGGAGCATCTCAGTCCCAGCCATGTGGCCCTTAGATTTGTCCCCCGGCTGCCAAAAGTGCGCCACGGTGGCCACACGAGCCAGCCCGTCACCTTTGGCTGTTTAACGGCTAAGAAGCTGGGGGCGTCTCTAGCGAAGCTGAGTTTCCTCCCTCCCTCTCGTTCGTGACCTCAGCCCCCTCTGCCGTCCCTTACGGTTATGCCTGAACCTCCCGTGTCTTAGCCTCCTGTTCATCACGTCGGGAGCACAGGTCGCTCTGCCGCCCAAAAGAGCTACTGAGCTTCCGTGTACGTTGACAGAGGGGTGGGTGTGACCTTATTGGTGGAACCTATATTGGTATCTGGTGTGACGGGGGACTCTTCTCAGGGCCACATGAATTTGCGTTTTTTAATCAAATTATTTGTTAAAGGCATAAACCTTGGTCCGTGGCTGTGTGTAGTAGATGAGTAGCAAGTGTGATTTTCCCCCCTCATTTTGCCGAGACTGCTGCCGCTGCCGCTCCCCTACTAGGTTGTGAGGTCTATTTAAATGCTTCTTTGAAATGGCTCATAGTCATACTTACCAAGGAACCTACATCAAGTTAAGAGTTCAGGCCTGTGTAAATCTCCCATAATGTGTTTGCATTCCACCTTTCAAAAAGGGTTTGAGATAACTTACAGTAAAAGATGTGACTTGCAGGTTATTAACTAGAAGCAGGTCGAATTCAGGACCAAGGAGAGAAGGGGATGTAGATTCCCCTTCCTCTCGGTGTGTCTGTCATGGCCTCGTGGCTCCATGGCTCCAAGCGAGACAGTGAACAAACCCTTCTGCCTTTAAGGAGGAAGTGTGCCTGCTCCTCAGAGATGGCAAATTTTCCTTCTGCTAAACTGGGATTGAGACAGCTCCCATTCAGGCCTGCGAGTAACACCAGGCGCTGTCTGCACAGCAGCCGTACAGCAGATGCCTGAGTGATTTTGGTAAAAGCCAAAAGCGGGCATTCAGGCATGGTGTTAGAAAGGTGATTGGGCTGCGGGACAGACCAGTGTGCTCCAGGGTGCGGCCTTCTGGGGGCCCGATTTGATTAAAACGGGGGACACAGATCATCCAAGCTGTGTGAGCTGCATTCCTCTGACTTGCCTCCCCTGAATGTCCGTTTTCTTAGCCCAAGTTTGAGGGGAGCCGTGTGACCCACCTATGGGTTTTCTTTGAATTCCAGTTTCTGAAAATTCAAATCTTTGAGTACTCCACGCACCGCTGATTGTTCCTGGACAGGGAGCTGCAGTGGTAGATTCTGTTCTGCTGATTTGCTTAAGGGAATACAAACAGCGAGCGGGTTGACACCTTTGATCAAAGCAGAGGCGTCTCACCACTGTGCCCACCGGTTGGAAGTCAGACCAGCCTCCAAGTGCCTGAGACGTTAGTCCCTCCACTCTGTGATGACCCCCATCAGCACCCAGTAGCCATCACGCTCTGTCAGATCCCGGTAACTCCTCTCTCTCGATGGGAACACAGTAACACCTTAACCCAGGTGACATCCCCTTGTAGCGGTGCTGATCTGAAATTAAACCAGGGAGCGTCACCGAATGATCGTGGTGCGTGCAGAGCTGTATGAGGCATCGTGAGGAGCTCAAACTGAAAGGCCACGTCCGTGAAAGGAAGTGAGCCCTCAGCAGGGGGGACAGGCTGAAGCCCTCCCCGCAGCAGGGCGGCTAGGGAGGCTGCAGGGAGGGTGCGCGGTGCAGCGGGTGGGTGATGCCCCGACAGCAGGCGGGTCGCGGTGTGAGGGTGCAGGACAGAGCAGAGCAGAGCAGCAGCATAAATAAGGCTGAGGGGCCTGACGCCGGAGGCGAGCACAGAGCTCTGGGCGCGGCAGTGCCTTGCAGCGCCAGGTGGGCAGGACGGAGGAGGGGCCGTGCGGCTGGGAAGGGGCTGGGAATGTAGGCGGGGGCCGGGTTTGGGAAGCCCTGGTACAGCACCGGAGAGGCAGGGCAGCGGGGCCATTGAAATGCTTGATGTTGGCGGGTGGTCAGCTTGGGGTTCAGCAGCACAAGGGGGATGGAACTGGAGGCAGGACTATCGCGGTGGAGCCCGAGCAGAAGGACAGTGCACCTCGTTGCCGTCGGGAAGCAATGGGACTCGGCTGGTGATGGTTGGGCACTTGGGCAGGAAGTGTCTGAATGCATGTCAGACGTCGGGCCCAGATACGAGAGGTGCTGCCCACGAGGGGAAGGCCGGGTCTGGGGAAAGAAGGAGCAAGACCTGGTTCTGAACACGTGGAACTTGTGCTGCTGCTGCCAGTGCAGGCAGATGCGGTGGCAGGTGAGGGGTGGAGCCGGGGGAGGTCTGACATTACTGTCGTTGCTGACTTTCCAGACGGGAAGGTGAATCATTCAGTTTCATTCTGGTAGCATCATGTAATCTGAGGGATGAGAGCTAGGACAGACCTTACAGGTCACCTGCTCCTGCCCCCTCCTTGAATGGATAAAGAAATCAACCTCCCCTGGCAGTGACTGACCTCCGGGCCCAGGGCTGCGGGTGCCTCGACCTTGGACAGGCCTGGTTTCCACAGCCCTGTCCGGCTCCTCACCCGTCCTCCCCTCCTCCTCTCCCACTTGACTTTCTTGCTGGCGGTAGCCTCTCCCTTGTGCTATTACTAGAAGCAGCTCACAGATTCTATCACCAGCTTCTTTATCCTCTAGATGAAAAATTTTTATGGGAGAGGTCGAGGACTGAAGAAATTACAGTAATTAGAGAATTAAACCAAGTGCTAATCTAGTGGCCAGAGTTAATGCAAGTTTTCAGAGTATCTGAGTCATTTCTAAAGACAGACTTAACGGCTGAAAAATCGGTTCTTCCCCGTGATTTGCCCATCATCTGTGGAAGACCAGGTCATGAACATGCGTGGCTTCGCGGGCGTGTGGCAGTTAGCATTAAAGATGAAATTCCCCACTCATCCACTCAGTGGCTCCAGGACTAGATGGGAAGATATTTTCTTAGTTTATTAAAATGTACTTTTTGCTGTGACGTCAGTGAGTAAACCTCAGCCCTCTCGTCTATAAAATGAGGACATAAATATTTCTTACAGTTGAGGATCACAATCCTGCTTGTCGCTGAGCCTGTTTGTCGTGTGTCATTCTTAGTTTGGAGGAGGCTTCTACTTTAATACAAAACTAATAAAAACTGTGTAGATAAATTGGTTTTATATGTTGGTTTATATAATGGTTTATGATATACATATATAAATTGGTTTATGATAAATGTGTGTGATAGCTGTTTACCCTAATTTTCTCCTGCAGATTTAGATATATAGTAAGCTAAGTGTGAAAATTTCACCTTACAGTCAAGGCTGTCATAGTAAATTCTAGGTCAAATAAATGTAGGTATATAGGTGGCAGTTCATTTGGAGTCTTTGGTTTAAAACTTACCGTCTTTACTGACTGCTGTCTTCTGATTAAACTTCTCTGAACAATCGTAAGATCCCTTTAAAGCCTCTGGTTGTGACTGTGGAGAAAACTGCTTGTTTGACATGAACGCTCACCAGTGAACTTGCCCCTCAGAGCGGCCGACTCCTGTGAAGTCGCTGACCGGGTCGCGCGCGTTCCCAGACGCGCAGACAGACGCGCAGCAGCGCGCGCGCTGTCCCGGGAGCGCGCAGCCGCCCGCGGCGCCCCCGCGACCGGCTCGCCCCGGCGGCGGGGCTCAGTCGCTGTGTCGTGTGTCTCTGCAGCTGTGGCAGCTGGTGAACACGTGCATCAACCCGGACCCGGAGAAGCGGCCGGACATCACCTACGTGTACGACATGGCGAAGAGGATGCACACCTGCACCGCCAGCAGCTGAGCGCCGGCCGCGCACGCGCGGCAGTGTTTCTGTGCAGATCATACCTCCCCGATGTGGGTGTTAAGATTAGTATTTCAGAGCTAATGTGCTTTGAATCCTTAACCAGTTTTCATGTAAGCTTCATTTTGTACCAGTTTAAGTCACCTGCTCGCAACCCCCAAATGACTTCGGATAAGCAAATTGCATGTTAGCAGAGCAAACGGAACATGATGGTTTTTAATGGCTCAAGATTTTTAGAAGTATTTAGAGTTCTGTGCCGATAAGTTGTGTTCAGGTAGATTCAGCGCCAAACGTCGGAAGTGCAGCTTGGCCTCAGCCAGACACCCTCAACCTGCTGGGACGTGTCTGAGCAGGTGACTTGTGTGCTTTGCACTTATTTGTGGACATTTGAGATGAACACAATTGTGAATTTTTGTGATTATTTTATTTTTAAAAGTTTGAAGTATGTGTTTCTAGTTCTTAGCATTGCAGCTTTCAAATAGACTTAAGATAAATGTAAACTATTTGAGAAGCATTTAAAATTCTTAGCTTTTACATTCAAAATGCGACTATTAAATGTGAAAAAATTTGGGGACAAAATGTGAGTCTGACACGGAAGAATTTTTTTTTTGCTTTGTTTTGTTTTAATATCTTTGATATTCTCCTTGCAGTAACATGGTATAAATGAATCCATTTAAAAAGTGGTTAAGGATTTGTTTGGCTGGTTTGATAGTAATTTTGAAAGTTGCACATTGCCCAAGGCTTTTGTGTGTGTGTTTTTACTATTGTTTGTACATTTGAAAAATATTCTTTGAATAATCTTGTAGTGCTATGTCTCAGTGCCTCTGTGAGTTTCAGTGCTCTGCACCTGACTGCACACTGTAGTGTAAGCATAGGTTTTTATTCATAGATTTTATTGAAGTTCTGGTTGGTCCCCTTTAGAAATTTTTTTATATTCTTCAAGTTCCTTTCCTATTTATATTGTATATGCATTTTATCCATTATTGTTTCAGATTTTCTGACAACCTAATAGCCTTAAAAAATGCCTGGTGTACCAACACTTTTCCTGGATTGAATACTTTCTTGTTTAACTTTCTAAAACCTGGGCCACCCCGTGTGCATGGACTTAGTCTTGTCAGGGAGGAAGAAGGGAGGTGAGTTGTATGGTACCTGTGAATGTTGACACTGTTTCAATTCATTGAAGGTTGTAATTTCAGAATATGTTTATAAAGACGTGAAAACTGGCCAGGGCCACAGCCAGCATTTTTATGAGATTAACATTTCTATTGAGAAGCTTTTTGGCAAAGTGCTGTATGCACACGTGACGGTGACAGAGCTGGTAACACTTGGGTTGGCTTAAGGGAATGCAGGGTTCAGTCAGTGCTGTTGTGGAGATGTTTGCTCTGAAGGCCCTCGTGTTCGTGGTGACCAGCGCCTCACAGACTTGTGAAGCCAGAAGCCTGGGTGGCGGTCACTGTGTGAGGACTCCGTGCCGCCCTGTAACCTTGGGATCCACAGTCCTGCCAGAGGGAACACCTCATGCTTGGAGAACACCTACCTTTAGCTGCTTTAGAACTGCTGGTTTTGTTTTTTCATAAAGTACTTTTCTTACAGTCATTTGAGTACTTTCAAGTCATTTGTAAACTTTAAAGATGTACAAAGGGCAGAAGTGTCAACTTTTCCCCCCTAAATTTAATCAGCTTTAGTATCTTAATCAGTTCTGAATTTAGGATAATTTTATCTTGGGATCAGCCAAGGAGAGCTGGTTGTTGTAGGTGTGAGATGCTGCGCTGTTCCTTCCGGATCCTGGAGACCTCCCTGTGCCCTCGGTGCCCGCACGTGTCTCCAGGGTGATGAGTGGATTGTTTGTGTTGACCACTCGTCTCGTGTCCATTTTAATGTAATATAATTGAGTGAGATGCACTGTTCTCCATCTGGAACGGATATGCTCCTTTTTCTTGCAATTTTAAAACCTACATGGTTCAAATTCATTAGCTTGACTCATCACAGGCATTTGAGCAAAGATTTAAATGTTTCTTTTCGGGGAATCTGTCTGCTAGGAAGAAACAGCTGGGAAGAATTTGATGATCAGGGAAATCCATGGTTATTTTCTACATGTGGAAACTTTGGGATAATCTTTTTTTAATCTGAGTGTTTATATTTTTCTTGAAGAAACTGCTGTGCAAAAGACAAATTTTAATTTTGAACAGAATCATTTCAGTGAATTATGAAGATGATTAGGAGTTTTAACTTGTATAATCGCCTATAAAATGTTCCCTTTATATTTCTGTTTATAAGTAAATTTTGTATTGATTAAGTGAGACATTTGAGTTGATCTGAAGAACAGTAAAATGTAAGGGACATGTGGTTCTAAACGTTATTCATACTTTGGTCCAGCTCCCCCGGGCGCAGCGGGGAGGGGTGACTGTCCTGTACGCTGAGGTTTGGGGATAGTGGCGAAGGGTGTCCCTGTGTACATAAGTGCTCAGCGACGTGCAGCGATGGCGAATTCGGTGAGACGTGACAGCTGCTTCCTGGACGCTGACCGTCTACGCGGTGTCTGTCACGAAACAGCGCTCTTGTGTCACAGCCCTGCAGGTGTTGCTGTTAACATTCACATGCTTATTTTAACCAAAATGTTATTCATATTAATGTCTTTCTTTAAAATGAACGTGTTACGTTTATAACCCACAAATGCATAATTATCCTGTGCCTCATATTTCAGCAGTACTGTAATATGGACTTCTTTTGTGAAATACTTTTATTTTGTTATGCTTCAAATACACATACTAAAAAGAATCTGTTGTTAGCTTTGAAAATTGTATAATATCCCAGTATAAATAAAAATATAAAATTAAAAAAATGAGTACAACAAAAAATGCTGTGCGTCTGTGATTTGTCCCCTCAGGTCCACCGTGGGTTCTTTCACTTAGCCTGCAGAAGCAGCTCTTACTTCCGTAAGCTTGCCGTCCTGCAGAAGCCTAGGATTGGAGACCACCGAGATGGTAATGGAGGGCTGACAGACCCTAGGAGTGGGCGCTGAAGTGTGCTGCTTCGCATGTCCCTGTTCTATTCAGGCCATCACTTGCTGTCTTCGAATAAGAAAAGTTCCTGAAAAGTGAAATATTCAGGCCACAGGTTCAGTTCCTGTCACTGTAATATGCTAGTGGTGACAGGGCAGGTGGCCTGAATGTTCTTTTCACGTGGTAACTGAAGATGGCTGCTCTGCCTGGAAGCTCGGAGGCTGCAGGATCTTGACGGGGTGGAGGCTGCCAGGCTGGCGCTGGAGGGTCGGGTACACCGTACGCAGCAGAGTCACATTCCGGGAGGCTGTGGTGGAGCACCGCTCCTTTACAGCCTGCAGCGGACACTGAAGCAGCCGCAGCCTGATCGTGTGCATGCTTGCGTGACTGTCAGTAGCAGGAGATCTCAGGTACGAGATAGTGCTGGACTAGTTAGCGCTTCATTTCAGAAGTACGTTAATCAGAACGGTCATGACCAGACACACGTGATTAAATGTATTGGTGCAGCTGTAGTTACCGCCAAACGGACAGAATAACCTATTAAAATCAAAACAATGACATTAATTGGGAGGTTTATCTGAGGGAGTCCCTTTCTGGTCTTCTTACACATCCATTTCATTGTTCACTTGGATCTCGTTAATCTAATTTGAATCCTTAACAGGTGAAAACAAAGTAAAAGAAAACTTTTAAGTTGTAAGATTTGTAACCAGGGGTTTTTAAGTAAATTATTTGCACTGTATTACAATGCATAGAAAATAGTTTTTTTCACTCCTTTCTAGAAGCATAATCCTGCTCATAAATTGTGTCTCTAATCCTCATTTTCTCAAGTGTAAAGTCATGATGTAAATCCCTAACTCTACAAGAGAATTGAATGCCGATACATTTTATGAAGGGTTGGGTGCAATGCCAGGGACCAAGTGAGGGTGTGCTACATGGAGCTGTGGTTACACCATGTGTCTCTCTTCTGGCTCCAGCCTCATCTACTTCTGCCTAATTCTCCCCTTTGTAGCCTGATGGGAATGGTTTTTCAGGGGCCCCAAGCTCTTTCTCACCTTAGGGCCAGTTCATCTTAAACAGCTCTTCCCTTTAGGTCAGAAATAGTCCTACAACCTTTCCATGGCTGACGTTAAACACACTTCTTCAGGAGCCATTCAGATGGCCCCCTTCACTTTTCCTTTGGTGCTCACTGCACTGCACCCTAATGATTACTTGTGTGGTCCTTTGTTTACTCACAGTCTAATCAGACTAGACCCCAGGCTCTAGTAGGACAAGTACATCCTGTGTTCAGTGTGCTGGTCTGCACCTAACACAGTGCCCCCCACAGGGGAGTCACGCAGTTTACTTTTCTCAAATTAGTAAGTAACATGGTGCTTGTGGTACCATGAGTGGAGCTGAGTGCTCCCGGAGACCGTGCATGGATGCAGAGACAGTAGTCAGGGAAGGAAGGACAAGTAAGGAGGGAAAAGAATCAAAAACTGAAAGAAGCTAAACCAGAAGAAAAATGTGAAGTTACCAGTCACCATAAGTTACAAAGAAATTGAAGTTAACAAGGATTAAGGTTGGAACCTTGGACCTAGTAGACGTCACGGCAATGTTCAAGGTGGCCGTTTCAGGAGGAGACGAGTAGAAAACAAGCTGGGGGACAAGCAGGGGTGATGCACGTGGAGGAAGACAGTCCCCAAGTGCAGGAGGCACAGAAAGACCATGCAGAGTTAGCCCTGAGAGGAGCACGCCGAGACATACTGCGATCAAAGTGACAAAAACTAGATATCAGGAGAAAATATGAAAAGCAACAAGAGAAGAGCAACAGATAACATACAATGGAGCTCCGTGGACTGTTTGCTGATTTTTCAGCAGAAACGACAGGCCAGCAGGGAGTGGGGCATGATACATTTAGGGTAATGAAAGGGAAAAGGCTACAGCAAAGAAAACTGTATCCAGCAAGGCTCTTGCTCAGACTTGATGGAGCAGTCAAAGCTTTACAGACAAGCAAGAGCTTAAAGGATTTAGCACCACCAAACCAGCTCTACAAAAAATACTAGAGGAACTTCTACAGGCAGAAAAGGAAAGGCCACAACTAGGAACGAGGAAACTACGAAACAGAGAAGCTCACCGGTAAAGGCAAGCAGAGTAAAGGCAGGACACCATCCACACGCACGCGAGGAGGAAAGGTTAAGGGCGAAGTAGTAAAATCACCGGTATCCGCAATGAGCAGGTAAGGGACACACAAAACAAGTAAATTTAAAATCCAATACCAAAAATAGTCATCACGAGGGGAGAATACAGATGCAGACAGTCTAAAATGCATGTGAAGTTAAGAGATCAGCAGCCTAAAGCAGTCATGTGTTTATGCAGACTGCTAGGCCAAAACCTCGTGGTGACTGCAAACCAGAAATCTGTAACAGATACACACACACAAAAGGAAACGAAGTCCAAACGTAACGCTATAGATCGTCACGAAATCAAGAGAGACCAAAAGGAGGAAAAAAGAACCTACAAAGACAAGCCCAAGACCATTAACACAATGGCAGTAAGAACATACATGTCAATAAACACCTTAAACATAAACGAATAAATGCTCCGACCGGAAGATACACTTGAGGAGAACGCGCGTTCTGCTGCTTTTGGATGGGATGCTGTGGAATTGTCAGTTAGGCCCACCTGGTCTAATGTGGCATTTAAGGCCTGTGTTTCCTTGGTGATTTTCTGTCCTGATGGTCTGTCCATTGAAATCCCACTATTTTTGTGTCATTGTCAATTTCTCCCTTGATGTCTCTTAACATTTGCCTTATGTATTGAGATGCTCCTGTGCTGGGTGCATACATACTTACAGTTGTTGTATTTTCTTACTAGATTGATCCTTTAACCATTATTTAGTGTCCTTCTTTATCCCTTGTAACAGTCTTTAATTTAATGTCTGTTTTGTCTGATACAAGAATTGCTATTCCAGCTTTCTTTTGATTTCCACTTGTGTGGAATACCTTTTCCATTCCCTCACTTTCCATGTGTATGTGTCTCAAGATCTGAAGTGAGTCTCTTACAGGCAACAAATATATTAGTCTTATTTTTGTGTCCATTCAGCCAGTCTGTATCAAATAAGAAATGAAAGAGGAGAAATAGTAACCAATACCACAGAAGGAAAAAAAAAAAGAATACTATGAGCAGTTATATGCCAACAAACTGGACAGCCTGGAGGAATGGACAAGCTTCTAGAAACATAGAGTCCACCAAAACTGAATCAAGAAGAAATAGACAATTTGCACAGACCAGCCACTAAAAGGAAATAGAATCCATAATTAAAAAATAAAAAACTCTCTGCAAACAAGTCTAAGACTGGATGGCTTCGCTGGGGAAATCTACCAATCATACAAAGGAAAACTTACACTGATCCTTCTCAAACTTTTCCAAAAGTTTGAAGAGGAGGGAACACTCCCAAAGTCATTCTATGAAGACGCCATCACCCTGATACCAAAACCAAAGACACCACCAAAAATGAAAATTATAGGCCAGTATCTTTGAAGAATATAGATACAAAAATTCTAAACAAAATATTAGCAAACCAAAGCCAATGACACATAAAAAAGATCATACACCATCATCAAGTTGGATTCCTCCCAGGGTCACAAGGAGGCTCCACTCACAGAGATCAGCCAGTGGGATGCACCACAGCAACAAAAGGAAAGACAAAGTCCACATGGTCATCTCAGTAAGTGCAGAAAAAGTACTTGATAAAATTCAGCATCTATTCATGATAAAAAGTCTTACCAAAACAGGTATAGAGGGAACATATTTCAATGTAATAAAAGCTATTAATGACAAACCCATCGTCAACATAATACTCAAGGCTGAGAAGTTGAATGGAATACTACTCAGTCATAAAAATGAACAAGATGGTGTACGCTATCACTTACATGTGGAATCTGAGAAAGAAACTGACACGAACATTTTAAAAACACAGACTCATAGACATAGAAAACAAACTACAGTTACCCACAGAGAAAGGGGAGATGAATCAGGAGTTTGGGATTTATAGGTGCAAACTGCGACATATAAAGTTGGTAAACAACAAGGCCTTACTGTACAGCACAGGGAACTCTATTCAGCACGTTGTAATGGCCTATAATGAAAAAGAGTATGAACGTGTACGTACATGTGTGTATAACTGATCACGATGCTGTGCCCCTGACACTAACACAACCTTGTAAATGAACCAGGCTTCAACTTAAAAAATCATGTTTCTCAACAGACTTTTGCTGGTTTTAGCATTAAGTGATCCTTCTTGCCTGTTTTAATTATTACTATTATGGTTCCCAAATGGTGACTTTCCAGTTGTTACTTCTTCTGTGTTTATTAGTCGGCATGGTATTGTAAGGAATAACTTTCTCTTTTTCTTCTGTTTGTCTCTTGTTCCTTCATGATTTAGGTCAGGATGGACATACATTCCTATATTACTCAGTG
The DNA here is from genome assembly GCF_048564905.1 of Vicugna pacos. Lineage (NCBI taxonomy): Eukaryota > Metazoa > Chordata > Mammalia > Artiodactyla > Camelidae > Vicugna > Vicugna pacos. Next base: position 15,287,638 of record NW_027328742.1, on the reverse strand, counting down.
GGTCGTAATCTGTTAGCATCATTTATTTTGAAGCACAAGTTGTCCTGTATTTGCTTAGGAGGAGCCCCTGCAAACTGACTCCTGTGTCTTTTCGGTAAATCCTCATCATTTTTTAGTACTTCCTTCCTTTGTGGCACAAAAAGGTATTCAATGTTCAGCTTGTGTTTTCCCTTCTCTGGTTCTAGAAACAGTCCCTTCTTCCGGGGGCACTGGGATTTTTTAAATTGGATAATGGTATTCAGAAATCAGGATGTGGGCGCTAAGTGTACTCATTTCTTTGGGATGGCCTTGCTTCTGAGCCCTTCCAGTAGACAGAGCTGGCGATGTACGTCTGAGCTCACACACACACACACACACGCGCGCCAGAGACGTTGTAGGTTCACTTGCAGACGACTGTAATAAAGCGAGTAGTGCAACGAAGCAATCCACATGAATGCTTTGTTTTCCCAGTGCGCACAAAAATGGTTGACAGTCTACTTCAGTCTACTAAGCGCAATAGCATGTTGTCTTAAAGGACAATATACACATCTTAATTATAAAACACTTTGCCACTAAAAAATGCTAACCATTACCTGAGCCTTCAGTGATTCATAATCTTTTTGCTGGTGGAGGATTTTAAATATTATGAGAGTTACCAAAATGTGACACGGAGACAAGAAATGAGGAAATGGCGCTGGGAAAGTGGCGCTGGAAGACTTGCTTGGCACGGAGGTGGCGCAATCTTTCAGTAAAAGGCGTGGTGTCTGCGCAGCGCCGTGAAGCAAAGCAGGATAAAACAAGGTCGGCCCGTGCGCACGCACATCTGTTTCTGTATCTATCTGCCAGTATTTTAAAGATTAGGAGGTCCCACCAGTGCTCCCAGTTCTAATCCAACACCACTTGTTGTTTTTTTTTCCCCAAATTTTAACTCTTATCTGGCAGTGGGAAACCTGTCTCTCACTATCAATATTTTGCTCATTCCCACAGTTTGTAACCAGTCTCCTGATCCCACCGACCCCTCCCTGGCTCAGTCTGCCTCCATGTCCCACCCTGCGGGCCCCTCCGGCCCCGTCTGTCTCAGTGGAAGGAAAATGAAACAATATATAGTTTTTTAGAAGACAGAAAAGGAAAAGGAAAAAGATATATTAAATGTTTGTAAAATAAACATTTAGACTCAAACATATAACAGAGGTGAAATGATCAACCAACAACCCACATGTGTGCACAGCTCAGCTGAAATCAGCAAGGAGAACTAGTCACTTAAATTGGAAGCTTTTCCCAGCATCGATTAAACAGGTAGCTTCTCTTTCAGTAATATCCCTAATATGTGACCAGAAGTTGCTGCTCTCAAATATTTCCCCTTAACATCAGTAAGTAGCTAGTTTTTTAGTCATCTGCCAACATGCAACAAATACTCCAAGAGAGTTGTTCCCACCTCTTGTATCAGTGATTCTTGATTCTTGTTCTGTTATCTTCTGTAAAGTTAAAATGTCACCTCTGTGCTCTTTTTTCATCTAACATTGCCTACTGGCTAGTTCATAAAACTCCTGTCACTGTCTTCTCAAGAAAACATCCTTCTTTCTGTCTCCCGCAGATCGGTGGGCATCCCCGCCCTGCTGCTGCGAGCAGGGCACCTTAATAAGACTAGACTATTTCATGAGCAACACATCCTGAACTAAGAACCTGCCATCTTTCCAAAAAGGGATACCTATGGAGCAGGCAACCCCAGCGCAGGGAAAGGACCCTGGGCTCTCCCTAGCCAGAGACTGATGTGCCATCACATCCAACCAGCAGGACATCACATTAAGCTTGATTTTTTAAATTCGAATATTGCCTGGTTCATCAATTGTCAATAACCCTAATCTCCCAACTGCTTTACCTGCCCCCAGAGTTTTCTTTGCAACAGTCGGCACGAACTGTTTATCATACCAATCACATCATGTCACTTTCTCTGCTCAAAATCCTTCGGTACTTCCTGTTGCCCTTAGAATAAAATCCAAACTCTATCATGGCCTGAAAATGCATCTGGTTCTCTCCCATTCACTTTGCTGCAGCTGCACTGAGGCTCTTTTCTGTTTCCAGGATGCACCTGTCCATTGAAGAACTAAAACATCAGTAAGTTAAGACGTTGTTTTACTGTCTCTCTCCCGTTGTGCTTTGCTGATGGGTAAACTCAGCAAAAACAAACTGATGAATGAATGATGGGGGGGGCCCTCAGTGCTGAGCCAGCAGCATGGGATGGATGGGGCTGGGGATGGATGACAGGGAGGCCCACGAAGACCCTTCTTCAGCATCCTGGAAGATCTCTGTTCACGGTGGTCGAGATAGATGGAGTGTACTTAGATTTAATTTGTGTTCAGTGGGGCACAAAGTTCTAGCCGTGATGCCGAGACAGATCCCCACCTTTGTTTTTTAGGGTTTTTTTTTTTTTGTAAATTGCCATAATTATTTCATGAAGCAGCTGTTTATATTATGTCCATTTTGAACAAGATTAGACAAATTAACCTGCAGTGTTGACTGCCTCAGAGTCACACAGCCTGGAAGTGGTGGGAGGAAATATCTCCATGCCGAGATACACCCTAAATATTCGTGTGGAAAATCAGTGGATGAGAAAAATGTTAGGAAGACAAGGGCCAAAAAGAAATTTGAGAAAGAATACTGGGAAGTTGGCCGAAATTCAAGGGAAGTGGTTCATTTAAAGGAAGAATGGCTCTAAGTGCCAGCTGGGCCTCAGCGTTGCGGCTGGACAGCTCGGGTGGCCGTCGACTGGCATTCGCGTTCCGTTCTGCTGAGAATGTGGAAGCAGATAGAATTCTCCGGCACTGTTCTGCTTATTGCAAATGTTGTCTCACAGCTCTTCGCGTCTGTTTTGTGAGTTGCCAGGTACCTAGTGAAGGACTAATTTATTTTAGTGCTTGTAAACAAGCATCATGCATTTTTAAATCAGACACAAGGTGGACTATGATGCAGAAATCTGAGAATACACTTGAATGCTACAGATACAACCCGAATGCCTTAATTTTAGGCTGCACTGTGTTCATGTTTCAGAGAAAGTGAGCTTTACTTTTAACCTTAGCAACGTTCAGAAACACCTTTAAAAGGACGCCCGCCTCATAATCTTACTCACCAGCACCGACAGTTCAAGGAAATTGAAGAAAACGTACGTGTGACATGAATATTCTGAGTTCTGTGTGTCACTTTCGTTTTCCTCTTAACTCTCAAGGGTGTGCCAGACACAGCATTTGGGAGAGCTGCCCTGCCGCCCCGTAATAATGAGGCAATAATGAGATAAATTAGGTGTGAATCACATCAGTGGGGTTTTTCCCTGCTCCTATTGATTTGTCAAAACACTTTATCATGGAAAAGCACAAATGAAAATAACTGTTTTCTCTCTCTGACTGAGACAGCCCCCTTTGGGCTGGGTGTTCGCCTCCAGAGCCTAGAGAGCCCTGAGCTGCTTTCCTGGAGTCCCGGGAACCAGGCTGCCTCACCCAGTCGCGGTCTGTCCGTGTTTCGCTCTGCGCTCTGTGCGAGGCTCTCTTCCAGTGGAGGATTGAAAGCTCGCTCTTATGCACACAAAAATCAGGTTTCTGTCTTTGTACCAGGAAATGAAGCAATTATTTTGTCTTCCAATAGATTTCACTTCCCCAGCACTGGTGCTGTTGTCAGCAAGGCGGTGACACCGCTGGAGGGTTCATTAAACAGAGCCCTGCTGATGCTGACCGTTGATCCTGCAGCCCGCGCAGGTGCATGTGGCCGCCGTATCCCCCTCTCTGCGCTTCACTTCTCTCCAGGGAGAGCCAGTCAGAAGAAACGGCCCTCATGACTGGCGCTTTGAGAAGCAGAGAGCAGTTTGCTTTCAACTGCCAACCTGTCCCCTAGGTTAGCAAATCAAATTTCAGTCTCCTAAGGGCAAAAAGAACGTGTAGCCTGATTGTGTGTGTGTCTGTGTGTGTGGTGTGCGCACTGTGTGCTAAGATCCAACCTTCCCATAGGTTAAACCACAGGAATTCAACTGGTAACTTAAAAACGAGGAATTCAAAATGTACTCACCCTTTAGAAGTGAGATTAGCATTCTTTACACATCCTATTATACCCTGAAATCCGGGATCACACATCTAACGTCAGGGGCATAAGATGAACAAGCTTCAATTTGAGCCATGTCATTACAGAAGACTGTGTTCCCCTTTTTGTGTATTTGGAGAAGTGTGGAGAAGGATGATTAAAAAATTTTTTTTAAATTATTTTTTGGGGGGAGGAGGTAATTAGGTTGGTTGGTTGGCTGAATGATTGAGTGATTTAATGGCGCACTGGAACCCAGGACCTCAAGTGTGCTAAGCACACACTCTGCCACTGAGCGGTACCCTCCTCTCTAGGGATGACTTTTTAAAAACCTGTACTTCTGCCAAGTTGTCAACCTAGGATGCTCATTTCTTTCAATAAAATTTTCGATAAATGACATTTTCCCCAACTTTATGCTGTGAGACTCCAAAAATGATTAGAAATCTAGAAACTAATCTTATTTGCGATGCATCCAGGACACCTTGCTACAACAGTGGGACTGCCATGCCAGCTCACCTTGGGCGTTCTACACTCGAGCCTTTTCTCTCCAATATGTCCTCTGCCAAAAAGTCCAGAGACAGCATAAAGGGGCTGGAGTGTGGTACAGGCCACAGCTGAGTGTGTGACGGAGCCCATGTGTGCAACCAAAGCCCCACTATTAACATGTGAGAAGGGAGGGGCGGGAAGCCACCATGGCAGCCTCTTCCTCGGTGAGCTTACGGCCGCTTCACGCTCTGGGAGTGTGCAAGGCCTGGTGGGTCGCCCCCAAGCAGAGGTGGGGCTTAAATCAGAGCCCACTCCCCAGGGCCCAGCGACTTCAGAAGCAAGGCTGAAACCTGAGCTATGTCCCAGGCAGCTTTGGAGGTTTTTAATGCCACTGGTGTCTTTGTGAGCCGAGCACCTGTGGGATATCTGAGCAGATTACTGGTGCCTGTTGGGGCGGGTCTGATCCTAGCAGCCGCGGGCTTTGTGGGCTCACACGCCCGGAGGTGGAGTTGGAGTACAGGCTGTCCCCCAGGTACATGACTGTGAACAACTGTGGTGGGGCCTGGGGCCTGGGGCCTGACTTCAGCAAGCGCTTCTGAGAGCACAGTGTGAGGGACAGCAGGGCAGCCTGCCTGCTCCCCACCACTGGGGCGGGGCTGAGGGCGTATGGTGGAAATTGCTGCCACAGACCAGAAAAGAAAAGAAAAAAGAATGAAAAGAAATGAGGACAGTTTAAGAGACCCCTGGGAAACATCAAGCACACTAACATTCACACTGTAGGGGTCCCCAGCGGAGAAGAGAGACAAAAAGGGCCTGAGAAAATATGTGAAGAGATAATACCTGAAAACGTCCCTAACTTGGAAGTAGTCACCGAGCCCAGGAAGCCCAGAGAGTCCGACACAGGGTTAACCCTAAGAGGAACACCCCTAGACATATTGCAATTAAAATGAAAAAATTAAAGATAAGAAGAGAATATTAAAAGCAAAAAGGGAAAAGCAACAGGCAGCATACAAGGGAACTCCCATGAGACCATTAGCTGATTTTTTCCAGCAGAAACTCTACAGGCCAGAAGGGAGCAGCGTGATATATTTAAAATGATGAAAAGGGAATACCTGCGACCAAGAGTGCTCTACCCAGCAAGTCTCTCATTAGATCTGATGGAGAAATGGAAAGCTTTACAGACAAGCAAAAGCTAAAAGGATTCAGCACCACCAAACCAGCTTTACAGCAAGTGCTAAAGGACCTTCTCTAGGCAGAAATGGAAAGGTCACAACTTGAGACAAGAAAGTTATGAGATGGGAAAGCTCACTGGCAAAGGCAGACACGCAGTAAAGGCAGGGTATCAACAGCACACGAACGAGGAAGACGGGTAAAGACCAGAGCGATGAAACCACCTGTGCCCGCAGCAGGCAGCCGAGGCGCACACACCACAACTGAGCGCGAGCTACAGCCTCAGAACCAGCGATCATCGTACTAAGTGAAGCCAGAAAGAGAAAGAAAAATACCGTGTGATACCACTTACAGGTAGAATATTAAAAAGTGACACGAGTGAATGTATTTATAAAACAGAAGCAGACTAACAGACATAGAAAACAAACTTATGGTTACTGGGGGGAAAGGGGAGGGTGGAAGGATAAATTAGGAATTAGGGGTTTTCAGATACTAACTACTGTATATAAAATAGACAAACGACAAGGTCCTACTGTACAGCACAGGGAACTGTATCCAGTATCTTGTAATTGCCTCGAATAAAAAAGAATAGGAAGAGGTGTATATGTATAACTGAATCACTGTGCTGTACACCAGAAATTAACACATTGTAAAACAACTATACTTTGGTTTTAAAAAGTATAAGGCTAGCTGACACTTAGGAAAGTCTATCAATGTAACTCACCACAATAACTGATTAATGCAAGAAAATAAAAGATTACATCAAAGACGCAGAAAAAGCATTTGATAAAAGTTCCATACCCTTTCACATAAAAAGAAATTTAGCAAACAAGAATTTTTTCAGTATTCAATTTTCTAGTTAAAGAAATTAAAAAGATGAAATTAATATAATGGATTTTACTTAATTGAAATGTAAAATAATATTATTTCAATGTCAAAAATTTTTTAAAAAGCACTAATGAGATATTTTGCATTCTTTTATTTATACTGTTTTACTTCTGGTATACTTGACAGCACACCTCTGTTTCCAGTAGCCAAATTTCAGGTGATCGTTAACAACGCCTGCCTATTGGACATCACTGGGCTTTGAAGCCTTCTAATAACAGGTTACTGTTATCACACTGAAGGGTGAAGTAAAAGAGGTGAAACATAATGCCAAAAAACCCCAAACCTGGTAATCACGAGGGGAGGAGAGTACAAATGCAGAGTATTTAAAATGTGTTTCAAATTAAGACATCAGCAACTTAAGGGAATCACATATATACATAGACTGCTATACCCAAACTTCCTGGTAACTGCAAACCCCAAATCCGTAATACATAACACGCAGAATAGAAAAAGGATTCCGAACATAATACTAAAGATAGCCACCAAAACATAAGAGAACAGAACAAAAGAAGAGAGTGGGGAAAAGGACTGCAGAAACAAATCCAAAACAGTTAACAAAGTTGCAGTAAGAACATACGTATCAATAATTACCTTACATGTAAGTGGAATTAAATGCTCCAACCAAAAGATACGGACTGGCTGCATGGATACAAAAACAAGACCTGTATACTTGCTGCTTACAAGAGACTCACTTCAGATCTGGAGACACACACAGACTGAAAGTGAGGAAACAGAAAAAGGTATTGCACACAAACGGAAGTCAAAAGAAAGCTGGAGTGGTGGTACTTACCTCAGATCAAAGGGACTTTAAAATAAAGACTGTTACAGGAGACAAAGAAGGACGCTACGTGACGGTAAAAGGATCCAACCAAGAAGAAGATACAATAATCGTAAATATATGTGCACCCAACATGGGAGCACCTCAGTATTTAAGGCAGATATTAACAGACATAAAGGGGAAATCGACAGCACACAAAACAGTAAGGGGCCCTAACACCCCACTTACACCGCCCGGCAGACCATCCAGAAAGAAAATCAGTAAGGAAACGTGGGCTTTAAATGACACATTAGACCAGATGAATTGATATTTATAGAGCATTCCATCCAAAAGCAGCAGAATACACATTCTTCTCAAGTGCAAGGGAACATTCTCCAGGGTAGATGGCATGCTGAGCCACAAAGCATGCCTTGGTAAATTTAAGAAAATTAAAATCTTACCAAGCATCTTATCTGACCACAACACTATGAGATTTGAAATCAACTACAAGAAAAAAAAACTGCAAAAACCACAAACCCGTGGAGGCTTAGCAGTATGCTACTAAGCATCTGGTGGATTACTGAAGACATCAAAGAGGAAATGAAAGAACACTAAGAGACAAAGGAAAATAAAAATGCGACGTTCCAAACCTATGGGACACAGCAAAAGCAGTTGTAAGAAGGAAGTTTATAGTGATACAAGCTTACTTCAGGAAATAAGAAAAATCTCACATAAACAAAATAAGAAAGAGAAGAAATAATAACCAATACTACAGCTGTACAAAAAATGATGAATACTGGAATACCATGAACAATTATGTAACAACAAATTGGACAACCTAGGAGACATGGATACATTTCTAAAAACATACAACCCACCAAAACTGAATCAAGAAGAAACAGACAATTTGAACAGATCCATCCATCAGTAAAAGTGAAACAGAATCTGCAACAACAATAACAAAATTCCCTGCAAGCAGAAGTCCAAGACCAGATGGCTTCTCTGAGGATTTCTACCAACACACCATGAAGAACTTATACCCAGTCCTTCTCAAACTCTTCCAAAAAGATTGAAGAGGAGGAAACACTCCCAAAGTCATTCTATGAAGCCAACATCCCCCTGATACCAAAACTAGACAAGGACACCACCAGAAAAGAAAATTATAGGCCAATATCTTTGATGAATACAGATGCAAAAATTATCAACAAAATATTAACGAATCGAATCCAACAACACATAGAAAAGAATATACACTATGATCAGGTTGGATTCAACTCATGGACACAAGGATGGTTCAACATACCCAAATCAGGCACTGTGAGACACCACAGCAGCGGAAGGAAGGACAGAAACCACTTGATCATCTCAACAGATGCAGGAAAAGCATTTCATAAAATTCAACATCCATCCATGATAAGAACTCTTACCAAAGTAGGTATAGAGGGAACATATCTTAACATAACAAAAGGCACTTATGCCAAAGCCACAGCCAATATAATACTTAGTGGTGAAGAGTTGAAAGCCTTCCCCATAAAATCTGGAACAAGACATGGATGAGAACAGAACTCTCACCAGTTCTATTAAACCTAGTATTGGAAGTCCTCCCCATAGCAACCAGGCAAGGAAAAAACATAAAAATGATCCGAATTAGAGGGGAAGAGGTAGGATCGTCACTATTTGCTGATGACATGATATCCTATATAGAGAAAACTAAAGACTCCATACAAAAACTACTAGAGCTGACAAATGAATTCAGCAAGGTAGAGGGATACAATATTAACATAGAGAAATCTGTTGCGTTTCTTCATACTAACAATGAAAGATCAAAAAAGGAAAGTAAAAAAATACCCCTTTTAACATTGTGTTAAAAAAATACTTAGAATAAACCTGACCAAGGAGCTGAAAGACATATGCAGAAAACTATAGAACACTGATAAAGGAAAACAAAGATTATTTAAAGAAATAGAAAGATATCCTGTGCTCTTGGATTGGAAGAATTAATATTGTTAAAATGGCCATACCACCCAAAACAGTCTACAGATTTAATGCAGTCCCTATCAAATTACCCAGGGCATTTTTCACAGAACTAGAACAAATAATCTTAAAATTTACATGGAATCACAAAATACCCAGAATTGCCAAAGCAATACTGAGCAAAAAGAACAAAGCTGGAAGCATAACCCTCCCAGGCTGCAGACAACACTGCAAAGCTAGACTCATCAGAACAGCATGGTGCTGGCACAAAAATAGACACATGGATCAATGGAACAGAATAGAGAGTCCAGAAATAAACCCACACACCAACAGTCAATTAATCTTTGACAAAGGAGGCAAGACTATACAGTGGAGAAATGACAGTCTCTTTGGCAAATGGTGTTGAGCAGCTGCATGTAAATCAGTGAAGTTAGAACTTTCCTCATACCATACACAAAAATAAACTCAAAATGGCTTTAAAGACTCAAAGATAAGACAGGACACCATAAATCTCCAAAAAGAGAATATGGGCAAAGTCTTCTCTGACATAAATCTTAGCAATGTTTTCATAGGTCAGTCTCCCAAGGCAATAAAAATTAAAGCAAAAATAAAGAAATGGGACATAATCAAACCTACAAGCTTTTGCACAGCAAAGGAAACCATAAACAAAATGAAAAGAGAACTTTCAGAATGAGAGAAAATATTTGCAATTGATGCAACTGACGAAGGCTCAACTTGCAGAGTATACAAACAGCTCACACAACTCAATAGCAACAACAAAAAAAAGAAGCAGCCCAACCAAAAATTGGCAGAAGGTATCAACAGGCTATTCTCCCATAAAGACATGCAGATGGCCAATAGGTACATGAAAAGATGCTCAATATTGCTAATTACCAGAGAAATGCAAATCAAAACTACAATGATGTATCACCTCACATCAGTCAGAAGGGCCATCATCAAAAAGTCTACAAGTAATAAATGCTGGAGAGGGTGTGGAGAAAAGGGAACCCTCCTGCACTGGTGGTAGGAATGTAAACTGGTGCAGCCACTATGGAGAACAGTAAGGAGATTCCTCAAAAAACTAAAAATAGACTTACCAAATGATCCAGCAATCCCTGGGTATCTCTGTAAGGAACTCTAATTTAAAAAGATACATGCACCCCAATGTTCATAGCAGCACTGTTTACAACAGCCAAGACTTGGAAGCAACCTAAGTGTCCATCAACAGATGGCTGGATAAAGAAGATGTGATATATATAGTCAATGGAATACTACTCAGTCATAAAAAATGATAAGAGAATGCTATTTGCAGCAACATAGATGGACCTAGAGATTTCATACAAAGTGAAATAAGACAGAGAAAGAGAAATATCATATATCACTTTTATGTGGAATCTAAAGAAATGCACGAATGAACTTATTTAAAAAACAGAAACAGACTCGGACAGAGAAAACAAACATGGTTGCTTGTGGGGAAAAGGGATGAGGGAATAAATTGGGAACTTGGGATCAGCAGATAGAAACTACTATATATAAAATAGATAAACAGTAAGGTCCTATTATATAACACAGGAAACTATATTCAATATCTTGTAACAACCTATAATGAAAAAGAATATGAAAATATATAGAGATATATATAACTGAATCACTATGCTGTATACCAGAAACTAGCAATATTGTGAATCAACTACATGTCAACAAAAATAAATCAGTAAATAATAAAAGGATGTGCTTTATTTCTTAGGATGTTTGTGACCTCAGATCAAATACTCAACATATGATAAGTATATATGTAGCTATTGTCTGTGTGGTACTTCATGAATAACCAGCTTTACTAACCTTGACAAAAATTGGTGGACTTCGGTATTTAATTCCACAGTCATATGTTTTTATCTTCTCTGTCAACTGCTGGCTATTCATGTCCTCTGGTAGTTTTTGCTAAACAATACTGTAGAATTGTTTCCCCCTTTTTAAAATTAGTTTGTGAGTGCCACTTTATCTCAGTAGTAAGAAGTTACTTATGTAAGGACATTGTTTTTGTTTGTCAAGAGCACATTTCATCCATAGAAAGGCTGATTCAGAAACTTCGCATGATTCAGGGCACGGTTTGCAGACTTAACACAGTAGGAGTAAGTGCCCTGACGAGACGACCTCTCTCTTAAACTCCCTGGTTCTGCATATATCAGCCGGTTTAGGACTCTGTAAGAACTGGACTGTAAGCCTCACTAGGGTAGGAATTAGGTCTGATTTACATATTGCTGTAGCTTTAATGTTTAGCTCAGCACTGGCCCAAGAAGGAGCTGTATAAACATTTATATTCCTTTGTTATTGCTGCTACAGTGAACTGTCTCACATTTGGCCACTTAAATAGAAATCTATTACCTGACAGTCCTGTAGGTCGGAAGTCCATCCCCCGGGAGTGTGACGGGTCTGAAATCAAGTCTCAACAGGGCTTGTGTTCCTCCTGGAGGCCCCAGAGGAGAACCTGCTCCCTGGACTTCCCTGTTTCTGGTGGCTGTCACACTCCCCCAACTGTGGCCCCTTCCTCCAGCTTCAAAGCCAGCGAGGAGGCAGCGAGGTGATCCTCACACCACCGTCTTTCTGCAGCCAGGAAAGGCTCTCTGTTTCTAAGGACGCCTGTGGTCAGATTGGGTCCACCTGGGTAATCCGAGCACCTCTTCCCACCTCCAGGTCCTTAACCTTAATCACACCTGCAAAGTCTCTTTTGCCAAGACAGTAACATAGTCACAGGTTCCAAGGATTGGGGTGTGGGCATCTTTGGGAACCTACGAAATCTTTTTTAAATAAAAGAAGACCCCTGGGACCATCATTAATTTTCAGCTCCAACTCCGGTCAGCTACTTCTAGCCCGCCAGCTCCGCAGCTGGGCACGGCCGCATCCACGGGCATGCCGCGCTCTGGTGGGTCTGGCCCCTTCTTCCCCGGGACTCTTTGGCCTCTGTTCCTCATCACTGCACCTGGCCCCAGGTCTATGACGCAGGTCCTCGTCCTCAGTGAATGAGGGTTTACGGCTCCTGGGCACGTAGCTGGAGGAAGCACTGATTCAAAAAGGTACACACACCCCAGTGTTCATAGCAGCACTGTTTACAGCAGCCAAGACATGGGAACAGCCTAAATGTCCATCAGCAGATGCCTGGAAGAAGAAGGTGTATGTACCGTGGGTGAGGGAGGCTCTTCCCAGGTGACCTGCCGAGGTGGCGAGTGCTGCGGCTTCCCCACTCCCGTGGTCCCCCGTGCGGGGCACACCAAAGCCATGCTGCCCGCGTCCCCTGCACAGGGTTTCGAGTCAACAATGTTGTGCACATTTACGTATGGCCTGTGGGGCCCTGACATGAGCCCATAGGACTGGCTCGGGGTCAGAATCCAGCTACAAACACGAAGTGGCTGCCAAGCTTAATAATCAGATCAGCTCATGTTTGATCCGTCCTTCCCGACAAGGGGATGTTTCTCCCTCCATTTCCTGGACACACAGTTTTGGTGGTGTGTGGGCATGCCTGTGCCCCAGCCCAGGTTTACACGTGGCCTGCCCACATCGGGGCATTTGGTTTTCCTGCCCTGAGCGGATCACAGGCAACACATCTTGTTGTTTGATGCTGGAAGTATGATGGCAAAAGCAAAGAAGGACAGTTTCTCATCCTTTCAAAAATATTTACTGGGTGCATAGTAAGTTCTAAGTTCTGTTCGAGGTACTGAGGATATGACAGTGACAAGAAACGAAAAGACATTTTGACCAACAGCCTGACATGATAAAGAAAAGCCGATAGCAGCGTTCCAAGAGCAGAGCCACCAGGCAGGACCAGCAAGCCACAGCTGGAGGCGCCCGGCCCCCGGCCCGCGCGGGGCTGCCCTGGGCGCTGTTCACCAGCAGCTCAGGAGCACGTGTCATGGAGCGATGGCGTCTCCGCCAGGAACCGCTCTAGGCGCGCTCACTCCTCAGGACAACACTGCAAGGCAGCTGTCACTGTGATTATTATTCCCATTTTGCAGGAGGGGAAATCGAGGAGGGTGAGCAGAAAGGGTGTCTTGCCTCCCAGTCACAGACGGGAGTGGCAGAGGCAGGGCTGGAACCCAGTCATTCTGGGACTAGAGTCCACGCTCTAAACACCAGGCCACACTGTAAGGAAATGTGCACTATGTCTCGGAAAGTGTCTCATGAAACGGTTAGAATAAAAAGAAACGTCCTTACATCCTGATGAGTCGTGAAGTCTGTACCCAGGATGAGGGTACTTCTCTGTAAGTGGCATGCTTCAGTTTTAAACAGATGACTCCCTTGGTGTCTAAAAGGCTGCATCTAAATTAGCTGCAAATTTTATGGAAAAACGCTTTTTCCTGATGGTGCTCTTGGACTGTATTTACTCATAGGCGGGTGAATGGGGCAGGCGTAAGGGACAGGACGAGAGGGCTGGATGGTGCGGGCGAGGAAGCGGTGGTGGCTTCCAGTGGGCAAGAAGGCCCTGGAGGGGTCATGCTTCTTCATGCCCTGTCTTTCTGATGCTCTGACATCAGGGCCTTCCTGACCCTGGAGAGACCGCCCTCCCGGCGTCAGCGAGCTCCTAGAGGCAGCAAACGGCTCACGGGATGGGGGGCCTTCCATACCACAAACTCGCCAATCTGGAGTGGAGCCCACCCCCTTCTTTGTCAGTGCCTCCCACTCCCAGGGGTCTCTGCATCCCTGATCTAATCATCCCAGGGTCGGGCATCACTAGGTGCGACCCCTACACCGCAGAGCCCACTGAAATCACTCTAATTTAATCCTGCGTGCCTGCTTGCCACGCCCTCTGTTCTTTCCCGAAAGAGCCACAGTAAAACTCCTCGCCCGCAAGCCCCCCTGCCTCCCTCTAGGCCGTCCCCGGGCAGCCCCTGCGTGAGCGCCCCTGCCCTTCCCACAGCAGCCACGCCCTGATCTGCTGGTCTCACCCCGTCCAAACAATGATGAAGCCTACATTTCACACGTTCTGCTCAGTGTTTCTACCACGTATTTTTTCTCGTTTGTGACACACTTGGGTAAGTAAGCTTCTTATAGAACGACACTCAGCGTTTTCTGACTCCTCGCCCTGGGCGAGATGTTTCTCGGTGCTCTGACATTTCAAACATGGAGAAGGCATGGCTTTGTTTGGCAAGGGCTTTTCCCACCACAGGAGATAATCCCGTACATTGAGAACGTACGCTTAGAGGAAGAATGTGTGTGCCGTCAAAGGGGGTCAAACGAGAGGCTTTGGAAGTTTAGAAGGAAGGACGTAGCCATTGAACCTTGTTAAGGTCAGGGAAGACTTCATGAAAGAGAGGTCATCTGACTTGAGCCTCAAGGGTGATGGGGCATTTGGAGAAATGAACGCGATTTCAGGCAGAAGAAACATGATTAATTTTAACTGAACTACATAGAGGACCAGAGACAGAAGGTTAGAAATCCTGACCAGTCCCACTGGGTAGAAGTGTGGGATCGAAGCTGGGAGGAAGAGAGAACCCCAGAGACGGAGAGTGAGGCTTTAGAAGACCCCGGCTCAGGAACTGAGGATGAGTGCAGGAAGAGGCTTAGGTGCTGGTTGAAGCGCAAACAGGTTACGTAATTACTAATTACGTATGACTAGACTGAAATATTGGTAAGTGGAAAAACCACTTCTGTCTTCCTTCTGCAGCCAGAGGTTGGAAGACATGGTAAGTCGGCCATAGACCCTGCAACTGCACGGAACCTTAGGTTCTGGCTCCTGCCCTCAGCGCCACCACTCAGAGTTGGCTGGAGCTTCTGGAAGAGAAGGCTGTCACCAGGAAGAGCCGAGCAGCCCTGCAGCTCCCAGACCCCGTCTCACCAGCCACGGCCTCACGTGGGGCTGCTTCGTCGGGGCTGCGAAATCTGTGCTGTGCGCTGTGGTCTGTGGGTGGATGCTACATTATCCCATATTTGCAGAATTCAGAACAGATCCTGCGTTTTGTAACTCAGAGAAAAATCTTGGGGATTTTCCAGTGAGAGCCCAGTGTTAGGCTTTGTCTGATATGCAGGGTTAACGCCCTCCAGAAAGCTCGGGCTGGTTTCGCATTTCAGTGTGTGTAATGACCAAGGGACCAAACCTGCATCAAGCTCTTCAGAAACAGGAATTCTGATGGGGCTGGTAGAGTTGGTGAAGAACTTTGGGGGCCTGGATCGAGCACAGGGTTGTAGGTGATCAGGGGGCCAGCCACATGCTGACAAAACCGATTCAAAGGAAATGTCATTAGCGTTGGAGGAAGAACTGTGCAGAGTTGTTTTTTGGCTTGGCTGCTGAGTTGCTCTCTGGCCTGGGTCAGGGCGGAAGAGGGTTGTCCAAAGGTGGTTCCAGAAGCCTTCTGTGTTGCCTGGACTGTGAACTGACAGTGGGCATCCCCACCTTGTCCCGGTAAGAAGGGCTGCCCCCAAGATCAACTCTCCATTGTCTTCTTCCTCCCAGGAGAGGGGCAACATCCCACGAGCCCCGCGTTCTTGAGTTGCTTGGCAGCTGGCATTCCCAGATACTCCTGCAAGCAGCCGACACCCCACAGGGAGACGGTCTGGCATCTCTGACTAGGCACTTCCTCAGGCTTGCTTTATAAAAGGCAGCAAAACGGTAGACGACCTTCCCCTGGAAGGCAGCCCTGCACTCAGGGGACACGGACGGATGGGAGACTGGTGCCTCCTCTTCTCTTGCTGCCTCTGATTTTTCCAAGTTTTCTGTTGCATCTATAAATATTTTTTCTGAGTATCCTATTTATTTTATTTTCTAATTATGATTTATTTCATTTTTTTAAATTGAAGTGTAATCAGTTTACAATGCTGTGTCGCTTTCTGGTGTCCAGCAGAACATTTCAGCCATACACATACAGACATATACTCCGTGTCATGTTCTTTTTCACTGTAAGTTACTACAGGATATTGAATACAGTTCCCTGTGCTCTACAGTAGGAACTTGTTGTTTCTGTGTTTTATGTACAGTAGTAGTATCTGCAAACCTCAAACTCCCTGTTTATCACTCCCCGCCCCCTTTCCTCCTTGGTAGCCGTAAGTTTGTATTTTATTTCTGTGGGTCTGTTTCTGTTTTGTAAATAGGTTTGTGTTGTATTTTAGGTTCCACATATAAGTGATATCATGAGACATCTCTTTCTCTTTCTGACTTACTTCACTTAGTATGATCATCTCCAGGTCCATCCATGTTGCTGCAAATGGCATTATTTTATTTTTGTTTATGGCTGAGTAGTATTCCATTGTATAAATATCCCACAGCTTCTTTATCCAGTCATTTGTCGATGGACATTTAAGTTGCTTTAATGGGCAAGACTAATTTAAATTTTTTTTTCATATTTTCTCAGAAATGGCAGAGAAAATTCAGTTATTATGCTCTGCAAACAAACCCCTTAAATTATTGGGGAATAATTGCTCTCTTTTCCCTTCCCTTCCCTTCCTTTCCTTTTCTTCACATTTAGCTGCCATCCCTGAATATAGGAGCAGGGTTTTTGTTTGTTTGTTTGTTTTTGCGGAAAGTGTCATGTCCTTGCATCCAGGAAGCACCTCTGCCTCTTCCTACAGATTTACTGCAGAACAATGGTCCCTCCTCTGGTCCCTGTTTTTTAGTGAAAAATTAACTTGAGGTTAAACACAAGTATATGTAGTTATTTTCAAAGAAAGAATCCTTCAGAGGAGCAGATTTGCCTTTTTTTTTTTAAGTTCAAATGGGAAAGGGGACTCTGACTTAAAGCAGAATCCTATGGGGAAAAAAGCTTAGTTTTACAAAGAGCAGCCGTCTGCTTGGCTTTATTGAGACGCCCCTGACGGTCCCCGGCCAGCAGAGCACCCAGCCACGGTCACAAATGGTTCTTTATGTGGCTGAAGAGCCTGATTACACAGACAAATGAAAAATTACTGCTGCAAATGCTACCTTCCCGAGTCCAAAAGAAGCAAAGATTTGCTGGCGCACAGTGCCGGTGTTGAGGGCTCGCCTGCCCCCTCTCCCATGCGACCAGCGGCCACCAGGACCCCGGCCTCGCTCTGCTCCCAGGCAGGGGGTGTCAGGAGCCGTCAGGACCCCCCCTCACCGTGCGGTGTTGGCTGAGTCACCCCGTCCTCAGCCTCGAGGAATAGGGGCCGAGATCATGACGCTGGGGAGAAAGGAATGCCCGCCACCCGCCCGTGCCCTCTGCCCGGAGCCTGTGCCCTGAACTGCAGCGAACACACAGAAGAGGCTTTATTGGTTTCCTTATTCTTTGAAGAGCTAAGAAGCAGTAGAGGAAATGGTGAACAGCAGCATTCCAGAGCTCAACACACCAGCCCCTAGAGCAGAGCCACGCAGACACGGGAAATGACAGACCACCGCTGCCCAGAGACGGCAGGGCTTTGTGGCCTGATCTGATGCAGAGACGCTGAGCGGGCAGGCCTGCATCATGTGCTTTGCTAGGTGGCGGCTGGAACGGCCCGCTTTCTTCTCTGACGCGCCCACCTGTTTGTATCTGCGGGGCTAGGCGGGGGACTGGCACACTGAGCCAGAGCCAACCCCCCCTTACTACTGACCACACTTTTTTGCATCAGTGTCTCTAGAGAAAATGTCCTTTCACGTAGGTGAGGTCAAGTGGTTTGCCTAATTCTCTGCTACAGATTATACACTTTTTCTAAAGCACAGAGGATTTTGCGATGAGGTGAATTTCACTGGTGTAAATCCTTCAAATTCACAAATGTGGTCTGGTTGCTTGGGGTGTCACCATCAGGTGGCCAGATCTGAAACAGAGTCCACTCCAGGAAGCCAAATCACACATTTTATTGAATGGCAACTAAAAATGACTGGCCTCTGGGATTTCGGTAGTGCAAATTGCACTTTTCAGGACTCTCAGTTATTGTCTTCAAATCTACTTCAAAAAGCCTATGGAGCTGAAATGTAATATTTCATTCTGACACTTAATCTATGAGGATGACCTTGGAGATCTATCGAGCCTTTAAAATAATTTACGTACATCCTCCAATGACTGTACTGTGCTGTGGGTGCCATCAAAATGCTTTGGGTTCTGTAAATAGGTTCAGTGGGAAAGTTAGAGCAAAACTTTTATGGTTGGGAGTGACTTCAGAACTAGAGTGAATCAGTAAAAGTAAGCAGTTGACTCAAGTGGTTAGTAGTACTCTCCAAGTGTCACTGACACGGGAACTCTGCCCTTTTCATCATCAGCCGAACACTTCGAATAGGATGTAATAGGAGGAGCGAGGGTTTTGGCCTCAGGCGAGCCTGACCTTCACTTCTCTCTCTGCCGCCCAGAGCCGTCTGGGTTGGGTCATCACTCTGAGCCCCAGTTTCTTCATCTTTAAAGCAGAGATTAAAAAATCGCTACCTCACAGAGAGGTTGCGAGGGCAAAATCAGACCCCTGGTACAGGAGCTGCTGCATCATTGGTAAAGCTAGCAACTTGTTTGCTCTCCAGGTAGGTCATGTGGACCAGAGTCAACCCACCGTGCACGCCCCAATTCTTTGTTAGGTACTATTCTGGGGACCACATCCAGGCGAACTGCCTACATTGGTCTCCAGACTACCTTGGGTTCAGTCGGTGGGTGGTTATTGCGTTCACCGAGGATGACTGGTGTTTTGGAGTATTCAGGGAGCAGACAGAGCATAGACATTGACCAGGTGTTTAGCTTCTGCTGGAATGACTGCATCATTCACTTTAGGAGGTGACAACTGCCGTCACCTCAGAGCATAAAACTAATGACTCAGAGGAGAAGTCAAAACGCGCAGGTAGAATCTCCGCGCTCCTGAGCGCAGCCCAGCCGGTGCTTCTGGGCGTGCGGTCCCCTTTTGGCCATTCGTCGCGTAGGTTTTGGGCATGAGTCACTGAGGGTGTGTTTAGTAAAGAAAGATTAATGAGCGGGAGTGATCGTAGGACCAAGGACTGGAAAAAGCTGCAGAGGCCACCAGAAGACAATGAGATAAGATGAAAGAACTTGTCAGCATATCCAGATGTACACTCATCGGTCATAAGCCCACACCTGCATTCTGCCTTTTACGTCTGTAGCATTTAATGATGTCAACGCCCCTCATAGTCTTCTTATCTAAAAATGCCATCATCCCTAACTTCCCTCTCTTCTTAAGCACCACATCATTTCCTTTCATGGACTTTACCTCTTCCTTCAGAAGTATCTCTGAAACCTTCCCAGTCTCACTGAGCCATTGCTGTGGGCCAGGACCCAAGCAAGGATCGTTCACAAAGGCTAACTGTTGGTTTCTTTGCTCTCCAGGCTCCCACACTAGCTCATCTGACACATAAATGCTTATTGAGCAATTACCAAGCACCAGGTTCTGTCCCAGATCTGAAAGCCTTCGGTGCCAATCAACAGAGGCAGAAAAGCCAAGAAGTGTTGACAATTCAATGAGATAAGTGCTGTACCAAAGACACATCACACAGTGCTTTGACTGTACAAAGAACGGTCCCCGAGTGTCCTGGGAAGACTATTCAGAGGTGATGAGTCACTTCGCTGAGTCATGAAGGGTGAGTATGTGAAACAGAAAAGGAGGAAGAATTTCAGGAAGGGCGTGGGTCTGCTCAGAAAGCGCAAAACGTGGGACGTGCAAAGCCGCTGGCCCAGCGAGGTCGCAGCGATGATCTAAGGAAGAGAGAGAGCGTGGTTTTCTCTTTCTGTCATCTCCCCACTGCTGCTCCTCGGGGTCAAGGGGGCGAGGACACAGTCTGGCGGGAGAACACATCCTCCTCACCGAAGGCGAACCCGCCTGATGTCGGCTGCTGGGAGAGGGACGGGGAGGAAGGCAGCGCGTGTCCCTGAAGGACTCAGGTTGGTGGTCTTCTCTGTGGACCGTCACCTCTCCCCTAGCGCTGACTGGCGCTCACTGCTTTCACAGGACAAGCGAGTGGGAGTTCCCGCTGATGGGAGCCGCGGACCGAAACAATGTTGCAGAGCCACTTTAAGGAAAAGGATGCAAAATTGGATGAGGAAGTGAATACCTACACAACATGAAAAGAGAAATCACAACAAATTATGACAATTAAAGAGCTGATGAAAACCGCAAACACGCTGGAATTCAGGGAAAATATGTAATTTTGTTCTCAACTGCTTAATACGCATTTATAACTTTTTTCTTCATTTTCTTGCTTCATAATCTTCAGTAATTTACATGACAATGACTTTGCATTTCATTTTTCAATATTGTAAGTTCTCTCAGTTTTTAAAAAATTATCGATAGCTTAGAAAAGCCTTCTTTAGCCTGATATTGCTAAAAACTGAATTGTTTTTAATAACATCTAGTACATCTGAGGGTAGTCATCTGCCTATTTTCCTTTAAATATGAGCTATAGTATTTGGTAGAAAAATTCTACACGTAGCTTCTGATTCCAAACATTTAAAACTGTTTCTCTACCACTATTCGTGTACCTTCTGTGATGAGTACGTAGGACACACTCATGTGATGACATGACCTCCGGCCCTCATGCCATCTGGACGCCTTCATGCCAGAACCTCGGGTGGATGAGGACACCGAGTGGTAGGAGTTTTCCTGAAGGTCATTCCTCTATGAGCAGGGCCAGCAACAACCCAGCTATGAATGCACGTGACTGAGGCCCATGGGAGTGCATCCCACCGACCCCAGGCTGTGTCTATTCCCAACTCCATTTCCTCTCGGCTACATCCCAACACCCCCCAACCTGGGACGAAAGATGACTGAAGGGAAACTGAAGTGGAAAAAGATGATGATGTCAAGAAGTCTTGGTTAGACATTTCTAGATTATCAGATTAAGATGGCAGAGTAGGCCCTTAAGCTCACCTCCTCTCATGAGCATAACAAAATCACAACCAACTGCCAAACAACCATTGATTAAAAACAACGACAACAACAACAAAAAACTGAAGAGGGGAGGGTAATAGCTCAGTGGTAGAGCGCATGCTTAACATGCATGAGGTCCTGGGTTCAATCCCCAGTGTCTCCATTAAAAACGAAGAAGGAAAAAAACAGGACTGGAACCTATCAAAGAAGATCTTCTGTATCTAGAGATATAAAGGAGGAAGAACTGCGAGGCAGTGAGGGGCACATTTGCCATATAGTCCAATCCCACAGCCCTGGGTGGGTGACCCACAAACTGAAGGGTAATTGTATTACAGAGGTTCTCCCACAGGAGTGAGACTTCTGAGCCCAGTGTCATGTCTTCAGCCTGGGAGGGGGTGGGGGGATCCACCAGCAGGAAGAGGAGCCCCCAGGGCATTTGGCTTTGCTGGCCAGCTGGGCTTAGCTGAAAGGGCTCCTCAGGACTGGGGGAAGCAGGGACTTCACTCTTACAGGGCGCAGAGAGGCTCTCATGCACGGCAGGACCAAGGGCAAGGGCAGTAACTTCACAGGCCCCTTGGCCAGACCTACCTGCTGGTCCTGGAGGGACTCCTGGGGAGGTGGGTGGTGGCTGTGGCTCATTCTGGGGACATAAAAGCTGGTGGTGGACTAGTGGGGAGTAGTCATCTGCATGAGCTCTCCTTGAGGCTAACACCTCACTTGGATCCTTGGCACCAGGACCTGGCTCCACCAAACAGCCTGTGGGCTCCAGTGCTGGGGTGCCTCAGGCCAAACAACGAGTGGGGCTCCACCCACCAGCAGACAGGCTGCCTAGAGACCTTCTGAGCCCACAGCTGCCTCTAGACATGCTGCTAGGCACGGCTCCGCCCACCAGAAGGCCAAGCGCCAGCTCTACCCACAAGTGGGCAGGCTCCGGCCCTTCCTGCCAGAAAGCCTGCACAAGCCTACAGGCCATCACCACTAGGGGACAGACGCCAGAAGCTAGAAAACTATGATCCCACAGCCTGTGGATTAAGTCCACAGACACAGGCAGGACTCTGCCTTGGAATCAGCTGGCCCCCAGCCCTCGGGTGATGAGAAGGGAGTGCACTGCTGGGAAGTACAGGTGGCTCCTACAGCGGGCCACTTCTCTAAGGTCAAGAAACATAATTAACCTGCCACACACATAAAAATGCAAATGGAAATTAAGACAAAATGAGGCAGCAGAGGAACATGTTCCAGACAAGGGAACAAGGTAAAATCCAGAAAGAAGAACTAAGTGAAGTGGAGCTGGGCAATCTATCCAAGAAGGGGCCCAGGATGGTGATTGTGAAGACGGTTAGAGACCTTGGGAGGAGAACGGATGCACAGAGTGAGAAGTTAGCACAAAGAGCTAGAAAATATAAGGAACAACCAGAGCTGAAGAATACAATAACTGAAATGAAAAATATACTAGAAGGAACCAACAGTAGACTAAATGAGGCAGAAGATCAGTGAGCTAGAAGGCAGAGCAGTGGAAATCAGTAACACAGAACAGAAAAAAGAAAAAGGAATGAAAAAAAATGAGGACAGATTAAGAGACCTCTGGGTCAACATCAAACACATTAATATTTGCATTTTAGGGGTCCCAGAAGAAGAGAGAAAGGGCCTCAGAAAATATTTTTTAAACACTTTTTATTGAGTTATAGTCATTTTACAATGTTGTGTCAAATTCCAGTGAGAAAATATTTGATGAGATAATAGCTGAAAACTTCCCTGACTTGGGAAAGGAAACAGTCACCCAAGTCCAGAAGCACAGAGAGTGCTGTACAGGACTAACCCTGAGGAACACCCCTAGGCATATTGTGATTAAGATGGCAAAAATTAAAGATGAGCAGGGAATATTAAAAGAACAAGAGAAAGGCAAAATATATATAACCTGCTGATAACCTTGTGGGTGAATAACCCACAAGCTTATCAGCAGATTTTTCAGCAGAAAGTCTGCAGGCCAGAGGGAGTGACATGATGTATTTAAGGTGATGAAAAGGAGAAACTGACAACCAATGATGCTCTGCCCAGCAAGACTCTCATTCAAATGTGATGGAATTAGCAATAGCACAAAAATAGTGGGGGACCTTAACACCCCACTTACATCAATGGACGGACCATCCAAACAGAAAATCACTAAGGGAACACAGGCCTTAAATGACGCATTAGACCAGATGGACCTAAATGATGTCTAGAGAGCATTCCAGCCAAAAGCAGCAGAACACACACTCCTCTCAGGTGCACGTGGAACATTCTCCAGGTTGGATCGCATGCTGGGCCACAAAACAGGCCTCAGCAAACTTAAGAAAATGGAGATCATATCAAGCATCTTTTCCAACCACAAGGCTAAGAGATTAGAAATAAACAATACGCTACTAAACAACCAACGGACCACAGAAGAAATCTAACAAGTAATAAAAACATACCTACAGACAAATCAAAACGAAAACACGACAATCCAAAACTTACGGAACGCAGCAAAAGCAGTTCTAAGAAGGAAGTTTACAGCAATACAAGCTTAGCTCAGGAAATAAGAAAAATCTCAAATAAGCAACCTCACCTTCCACCTAAAGCTGCTAGAGAAGGAAGAACAAACAAAACCCAAAGTTAGTAGAAGGAAAGAAATCATCAAGATCAGAGCAGACATAAATAAAATAGAGCCTGCAAAACAATAGAAAAGGTCAGTGAAACTAAACACTGGCTTTCTGAAAAGATAAACAAAATTGATAAACCTTTAGCCAGACTCATCAAGAAACAGAGGGAGAGGGCCCAAATTAATCATACCAGAAATGACAGTGGAGAAGTTACAGCCGACCCCTCAGAAACACAAAGGATCAGAAGAGGCTGCAAGCATCAGTACATCAATCAAATGGACAACCCAGAAGAAATGGACAAATTCTTAGAAAGACACACGCTCCCGAAGACTGAGCTGGTAAGAAACAGAAAATACAAACAGACTGAGTGCCAGGAATGACGCTGTATCAGTCATTTAGAACCTCCCAGCCAGCAAGATCTCAGGGCCAGGCGGCTTCACAGGGGGATTCTACCAGGCACGTACACGAGAGTTAATGCCTGTCCTTCCGAAACAATCCCCCCCAAATTACAGGCCAGTATCACTTATGAACACAGATGCAAAATTCTCAACAAAATACTAGCAAACCGGAGCCAACGATGTATTGAAAGGATCAGACACCGTGATCAAGTGGGATTTGTCCCAGGGGTGCAAAGAGGTTTCAGTATCTGCAAATCACTCAGTGTGATGCACCACATTATCACACTGAAGAATAAAAGCCACATTATCTCAATAGGCATAGAGGAAGTTTTTGATCAAATTCAACATTCACTTACGATTAAAAACTCTCCAGAAGGCAGGTGTAGAGGGAACGTGCCTCAACATGATAAAGGCCACGTATGACAAACCCACGGCCAACATCACACTCAGTGGTGAGAAGCTGAAAGCATTTCCTTGAAGATCAGGAACAAGTCAGGAATGTCCACTCTCACTACTTTTATTCAACATAGTTTTGGAAGTCCTGGCCACAGCAATCAGAGAAGAAAAGAATGTAAGAGGGATCCAAGTTGAAAGGAAAAAGTGAAACGGTCCTATTTGCAGACGACTTGACACTATACACAGAAAATCCGGAGGACGCTGCCAGGAACCACCAGCGCTCATCAGTGAATTCGGTAGAGGTGCAGGACACAAAATCAATACACATACATATACACATAGAACTTAAACAGCTCAGCAGGGCCACCGGCCCATATAGCACCTTTGTCCAAGTCAGAAAGACAGAATCCCTGTCCCCAAGATATTTTATTTTTGCCTGGCATTAATTGTTGTAATATGCTAAATGACTTCGAACCAGACTCTTTACTGCCACCTGCTGGGAAAATATTAAAATCAATATGCAAATCAATAAACGGCTCACGACCTTTTGGGGCCCTGAACTGAGGCTGAAAACATACTTTTTTCCTTGTTTTAGTTTAGATTTTAATAAAGTTTAAATTTTACTTTTAAGAAATGTGACATCATCACATGAGGAACTTAATGAGCGCCAAGACCTTTGTTTCTGTGAGTTTGTCTCGGCAGAGGGTAGTCTGTTGACAGAACATGGTATTTTCGTAAGTTAGAAGTCTTAGATGTGCTTTTACCGTTTTAGGATAAAAAAGCCCAAGTCTCAGATTAGTAACTGAACAATGCCTGATTTTAGACACGTGTAAATACTAAGTGGTCAGATTTGCATTAGGCATTACAAGGCCACTCTTTGTATGTCTCACCAACACGGGGTGGATCCAAGTTTGGGTGAACTTGATACTTACATGCTTTTGGAAAATTTAAATAGAAATGTACAAAATTATCAATATATAGTCAAATGCAAAAGTGGGTACGTGTCCAGAATGAGTAAAGAAACTACAAGAAATAAAAATGACAAATACCATAAATATCACAAAATCCAGACAAGTAACAATATTTTTTATTAATTAACTGCTTGCATACTCTTGGTTTTCCTCTTGTAACGACAAACATTTTGCTGTAATTCTAGTAGAGAAAATAGAAAACGAATTCAGTCTCTTTTCCCTACAGTTGATAAACCCTGGTTTCTGATTATTGTCAGATGGAATGCGGAAAGCATGGCATTTCACAAACATTCGTGCTGTGTGTAGCACCCCTACGGGTCTGTGCTCTGCAAACCAAAGGAGTTCTTATTTGATTCTATTTCATTTGATTCCCCCATCAAAAAAGAAAAAAAAATAGCACAGTGCTTTGTAATTTATATGCTTCATTATCAAATGGTAAAGAGAAGCTCCATTGTTCTCTTTTGAGTGGAGACCCAGCGCCCTGCCTACAGGTGTGCTCACGTGAGGGCTGCTGAGAAATTTCCGCAGATTAGCTTCTGCCTTGAATGCTTCACCCCTTGTTTCCGCCTCACTTTTCACTGCCCACGCACCTCTAGGACCGCTTGCCAAAACTCACACCATGTGGGGTATCTGTTCATGCCCTTCTGTGTTACAGAGTTCAACGAACAGGCAGAGGGAGTCCTGAAAGTCATTCCTGCACAGGCACCGTTGGCGGCGAGTCAGCTCTCCACGGAGGTGCCTGGGAACCCACACGCACATCTGGCTTCTCCACATCACCTGGCCCACTGCGCTGGCAGCAAGCAAGCCTTATGTGGACCGGATTCGACGAGCAGGCGGTAGTAAGTACTTCAAAAGCCTGAGTGAAACAAGGTGGAGGAGAGGGTGGAACTCCACAAAAACTCGGGGTCCTGCCATCTCAGGGAAGTCTGCGGGTTTGGAGCCTGCCGATCTGCCCTCCCCACGGTGGGAAACGCCTGGCTGCGCCTCGCACCGCCGACGACACTACGGATCCTGTCTGAATGCACTGCTTCGACCCGCCTGAAGGGGCGCCCGCCTGGCTGCCCGACCTGAGCAGACTGGGGAAGCCTCGAGCTCCGCCGGTTCGGGGCCCCGGTCCTCAGAGGGACGTGCTCCCCGCGGGGCGCCGCGCTGAGCTGGACGGGGAGACCCGCCCGCGGCCACGCCAGGCTCCCGACGCACCGCACCGACAGGCCGTGGGAAACGGGTTAATTTTCCAGCTAAGTGATTGCACCTGATTACCAAGGACTCGGGCTACTGCTACAACGCGGGTGGGGGGGGCGACGAGGACAACCGGGGCCCAGGGGACTCTCGGGGCGTCTTTAGCGCTTCCGCACCCAAGCAAAGGGTGATGGAAACCTTCACCAACAAACACACAAAAACAGCAACAAAGGACGGGGCAATGGAGTGCTCAGACCCTCATGCGGTGAAGGGACGCGTCACCCCGCAGGTGAAGGACCAGAGCAGCTGAGGGGCGTTAGGGTGGGGAACGAAGGAAGCAGCCCGGGCGGCCGCTGCCTCGGGGCCCCGCACAGACACGCTGGCCGCAGCAGCCTCCCGCAGTTCCCCTTCTGCACATGGCAGCTTTATCTGCACGTCCGTGCCATTTTCTCCTTTTTTCTCCTTCCCATTTTTATTTCATATCCAGGTTGCTGGATGTTCATTTTCCAGCCGAGTCTGAAGACTCAGCTGAAGGTGGTAGCGTTTGCGCTGGGAGGGGACTGAGCACGGGGAGTAGCGAATAAACGCGACAGTGGATACAGTGACTGCTGGGACCGTCATTCTCATTCGGGGGAAGGGATCTGTCATGAGGTCGATCGCTCCTTTTAGGTGGAGATAGGAAGTTGTTCCGTTGCTGTACACGAGTTCAAGTGCGTGTACAAAGGAAAGCGCACATGGAGGCTCGGCAGCCGAAGGGGTGGACCGTGCTAGTTATCAGTTTATCACTTCTCAGTTCCAAACTCATTGCCTGCTCTATACGAATGGATCATGGATCCGGGCCCCTTATTTATATTTTTTTCTTTGCCAGCTGGTGCAATGTTACGCTTTGTCATTAGAGGACGCTGGAGAGACATCACAGGACAGAAGGGCTTTGCTTCCTCCTTGGGTGGATTCCTTAGCGCTCAGCTCCTGCAGCTCAGAGACCTCGCCACACCGGCTCCTGCAGCCTCTCCAGAAACAGCCTCCTGCGGCGCACAGGGCTCAGCAACACAAGCAGCTAGCGGCTTCTCCCGCCTGCACCCCCGGCGTGCTTCCAGCAGGATGCTGCCCCATAAACAGCCTTCCTGGCTCCCTGGAGGGCAGTTTCTTGCAGGATCCACCAACACAGCACCAAGATGCTTTCTCTGGACCTCAAGGAACCAGGGCCATGCCCTTTCCAGCAAGACGGGTCTCTGTTAAGGAAGGCCCTCCTCTGGGCACTTGATCTCAGCCCTGGGCATGGCTGTCCCTTATACCCGTCATCCCTGTGCTTTTTACATTCTCTCTCTCTCTCTCTCTCTTTTTTTTTTTTTTTGCCAGCCAACCCCTTTTTGCTCCAATCTACGTTCACAGTTAACAATTCTTTATGTTAAGTCTTCCCACCTAAAATTACTGTGATTTTCATCTCCCAATTTGACTCACACCAATACTCCAAATTAAATGAATTCCCACCAAATGTAGTTTCATGCAGCCACTGTGGAAAACAGAGTGGAGATTCCTTAAAAAACTAAAAATAGGCTTACCCTATGATCCAGCAATCCCACTCCTGGGTGTATATCTGAAGAAAACTCTAATTTGAAGAGATCCATTCACCACAGTATTTATAGCAGCAGTATTTACAACAGCCAAGACATGGAAGCACCTAAATGTCCATCGACAGATGGTTGGATAAAGGAAATGTTGTGTACACACACACACACACACACACACACACACACACACACACACACACAGGAATACTATGTAGCCATGAAAAAGAATGAAATCATGCCATTTGCAGGAATGTGGATGGACCCAGAGATTGTTGTACTAAGTGAAGTAGGTCAGATAGAGAAAGAGAAAGACAAATGTTGTATGATATCACTTACATGTGGAATCTAAACAAATGATACAAATGAACTTATTTACAAAACAGAAATAGACTCAGACACATAGAAAATAAACTTAAAGTTACTGGGGGAGAAAGGACAGGGGCTGGAGGGATAAACTGGGAGTTTGGGATTTGCAGATACACACTACTATATATAACATGGATAAACAACAAGGTCCTACTGTACAGCACAGGGGACTATACTCAATACCTTGTAATGGCCTATAATGAAAAGAATATAAAAAGGAATATATATATATGTACAACTGAATCATCATGTTGTGCACAAGAAATTAACACAACACGGTGAACCGACTATACTTCAGTAAAAAAATAAAATAGAAAGGTTAATGTGCCCCCACCTCTGCGTCCCCTCAGCTGCACCCCAGAGAAGTACACAGCTCCACCACGGCATCTGACAGGAAGGGGGGACCCACTGGTGTAGGAGATGATCAGACTCTTACCCCATTATGTTTAAAACAGCTAGCTTTTGTGAATTTTGCAAGATTATATGACCCTGTGAACACACTTCTGAGTCACCACCCTGGCCCTCGGAAGGGTCCGTGCAGGGAGGGGTCCCTAATCCTGGGCTTCACGATAAATCTAAAGCTGTATGTATAACCATCTTTGTCAGTGGATTTCACCCCAGAAAGCATATATTTCTAATTTTCCTAAATATTTCATCCCTACCTCAGCCTTATGTCCCTTCTTCTCCTCTGTTTATTGAATTGGGTTTGATCTTTTCCCATATGCTGAGTTCAACTGTCAACTTGCTGTAAGAAGATGCTGATGGTGTCCCCGTTAACTGCGCCAGGACATGACCTGTCATCGCAGAACTTGGTGACATCCTGGGGTCAGTGTGGTATTTCACCAAATCCCAGAAAAAAGTAAACGCTGCCCTTCCTGTTGCTCACCTACCACCCCCAGCACCGCTTACCCATGTCCCATTTTTTTCTGGATCTCCTCCGGTGAAGAAAATAGGAATTTTCATTTGAAAATTCTTGATCCTCAGTTTTATTTTTCCAAAGACGTAGGTTTTACTCCCAGGGTCTGTGAGCTGTAGTGGGCGCTCTTGAAAGGAATGTGTTCCGTCTGCTCCTGCCGTCAGTGGCCAGAATGTCAAATCTCTCTTGGGTTTGGAACATACCAGTTAGGAAGTTAAAGTTAGATTATCGTTAACGGCTCACATGTTTTCTTGGGGGAAATGAAGGAAACGGTTACCATTAATTGATACATGTTTATATTTGGACATGAATTTATTTAAAAGTAAAATTTTGCCTACGAGACTTATTAGGTCTGAGAGTGGAGGAGTTTATTAATTAAATGTGGAGCTTTTAGTGGGAATTGAAACCATCCTTGGCTGAAGTCTGTGCCTTCTCTCAGCCTACCATCTCCCAGCTCCCCTGACGACTTTTATTCATCCTTCACCTCAACGATCCGGAACACAGGCTCCAACCTTTCTTCAGACTGTGGCTGAATCCAGCCGCTTCCCTCTCCACCCACTTGAGCAAGTTCAAACACTATCCTGACTTATAACATCTTTTATTCTCTAAGCCTGACATCAGCAAATGAAAAAAGAAGCTTCTTTGGGTCATGTTTATTAGTTACCAAAAATGCATGGATGTTGGCAATAGTTTTTATGAAAAGTACCTTCCTTAACTGTATTCACAGAATGATTGATTCCTGTGGAAATATCCAAATACAGTAAAATATAAAGTACTAGATTTTGTTGGATAAATTTTAAAATATTTTAAGGGTTAACTTTTCAGGGAGTCCAGACTCTCTGTTTTTTTAAAACTTCTTCTGTGTATTATGACCCAGAGACATTTAGATGACGACTCAGAAGTAAGCGTTTAGAAAAAAGGTTTGTTTTTAGTTGGCTTGCTTAAATGTTTTCCCAGTTTTTACTCCCAATCTAATTTCAAGAGGCTTTGCGGTCAAAAATTTCAGAAGTTGGGGACAGATCAGTGGTGGGAGACAAGAAATGCCACCTCCTTATATGGTGAAGCCATGTCAGACGCACAAGACCAGAACCGAACACAAAGGAAATGATTTATTTTATTACATAATGTTTCAGGTCTGGTTTTTGTTACCCTGCAGCTCAGAAAGGACTATGTTGATTTGACCAATGTAAATACATCGATGAAAACTTGAGAGGGAGTTTAAGGGATGGAGACCTTTTCATTAGGACTGTGTGCATGGTTTAAATTCTGAATAATTCCCTGCCACGTCACCAGTTACCGAGAAAGGCAAACCACTACCTGTATGCGTAGAAATGACCGCAAGTTTTGCTTCATTCAGGGAAAAAAAACCCTGTGTTTTTAATTTTTACAAATCATTTAAGGATCTGAAGTATTTTCTCTTTTGTAATCAACAATCACAAAGATCCTGAATTGGAGTAGAAGAGATTAAGTATCAAGTATTAAATATCAAGAACAGGTTTTCACAAGTAAGTTAAATCCCAGTTTACTCAGAGGGGTTAAGAAATCCTTTTTCTTTATGCATCTCACGGCTTCGTAGAGAGGATTAGAGAAAATAAGTGAGGCATACAGTACAAACTCAATAAATTCACTGCTAATGTCGTATTAAAGGGGAGGATGAATGCTGTAGAAAGAAGACACGTTTGGGGAATATCAGAGTGAATGAAATCATTTATGTGATTCTTGTATATGCAACAGATCAGCTTACGAGCACATTAGGACAAGTCTTGCTGTGCTGTGGGGGAAGGAGGGGCTACGTTCATTTCTCCCCAGGAGAGACACGCTGTATCTGTAGGTATACGCGAGATTTCTGCAGCTGAGAAAGGTAAAATCTGATTCCTGAGCTCCTAAATGAACTTAGATTGCATTCTGCACACCCCCCCCCCAGTTTATCCCCACTCCAGTGGAAGGGATACATTTGGGAGTTTGAGATTTGCAATTGTTAACCACTATATATAAAAATAGATAAAAAAAACAAGTTTCTTCTGTCTAGCACAGGGAACTCTATTCAATATCTTGTAATAACCTTTAATGAAAATGAATATATGTATGTATATGCAGGACTGGGACGTTGTGCTGTGCACCAGAAACTGACACATTGTAACTGACTCTACTTCAGTTAAAAAAAAGGTTATGGTCCAAACAGACTGAAGGACCTACATTTCTCCAAAGGGAAATTCAACCCACACTCAGATGTTTCTGGGAAGCTTGGGGGCTCCTAGCAGTCTTTGAAAGGGATTTTTGTACTCATGTTCTGGTGGATCAAAATTTTGTTTTTTACAGAAATCTTCCACCTCAGACCCGCTTTCCCCTAAAGGATGAGGAATAGGAGGAAAGAAAGTCAAGGACGCAGAGAGTGGTTTTCTTTCTTCTCATCGAGATGTCGGGTTCAGGCTGGTGGCCGGGGTGGGCTCCGGGTTCTGCCTTTGGGAGCACTGCTTCCTGAGGAGCAGCATGGTGGGCGGAGAGAGCTGCACCGTCTGTAGCAGGTCGACCTGAGTTCGAATCCTGTCACAGCCACGGAAGAACTACAACCTCAGCCGAGCTACTTGGTGTCTCTCGCTTTGGCTTCAGTCTCATAGCAGAGGTAACAATACCTACCTTGAAAACTGTCAGGTGTGAAACGCGGACCATGTTCAAGGGCCACGTGCTCGAGGGTGTCCTGCAGATCACTTCCTGCAGGAGACAGAAATCTGTGCTCTGACAGCTACAGCCTCTCTGGTCAGATACGTGTGGGGGACACGGCTTCGCTAAGTCCCCTTCGGGGGTTCCAGCACACACACTGGCAGGTGGATTCACAGCTCTGAAAGTTCCGTGGTGAAGAGGGAACCTGGTTAGCAGTTGAACATAGCAACTTATTTGTTTGGGACCTCGTTTTTCTTGGGTCATCTAATGACTCCCCACAGAATACCTTGACCTTCACATGTTTGGGGAGCGGTGGCTGGTGTAGCAGGTGGACAGGACAGATCTGGGTAAACAATAGCCATCATCTGTGGACTTCTGGGGACAACTTGAGGACAACCAAGGAGAGAAGGTGGGGTCTTTTGTCCAGTATAGAGCTGATAATTAAGATGGAATGTTCCTGTAGAAAGCAAGGCTAACATAATTGGGTCATACTTAATCTATGTGGCTATTTTTTTTGTCTGTTGGTAGTGAATTAAATCAATACTGAAAGTGTAAGTGTTTGAAGAAACATTTTGGAATCCCAGAAATGATCTCTGACAAGTTGAACACACCCCCATTCCTCTACAAAGACAATAGCCGATGTTGTCTCTGTTTTGATTAATTTTAAAATAAGCTACTTTAAGAACTCATCATTAACCAATTCTTAGTTCTTTAATGACGAGATGTCCTTCCTGTACTTAGGAGAATAATTATCGGCTTTCTAATTAAGATCAGGGACTCGAGCCAGATGGTCTGGCTTTAGTTCTACAGTTTATCAGTCACATGACCTGGAACAAATTATCTCATTTCAGTTTTCTCATCCGAGCAGTACCCACCTCCAAACCATATTGCAAGGATTGAATAAATTAATCCGTGGAAGGAATTTATTCCAGTACTTGGTGTGGGGTAAGCAATCAATACATTTTAGCGATTAGTGTCAAATATTTCTATTTAGATACGAACCTAAAAGCATTTGTTTAACAAAAAACTAACCTACCCGGGGCTGATTATTGCTCTAAGTGCTCTGCAAATCATTTGACCCTGATTGAAACCCCAAGACGTAGACACTGTTTCTAGTATCTATACGTAGAGATGGTTTTCTTCATTCCATGAATGATGGAACTGACACAGAAAGAGGAGCAGGTAACCTGCAATGGTGACGCATCTGCTGAGGGCAGAGGGGCCGACGGCTGGCTGCCAGGCTCTGCTTCTCACCTGGATGCGGTCACTGGCAAGGAGCCGCAGAGCTGCAGTGACCTCTCAGTTTTCCAGCAGAAAAAGAATCTTGTCACCTCCTTCTCTCTGCTCAAGGCTTGAAGTGCACACCGTTTTCTGTCTTGTGCTGTGAAATCGGTGAGGGAAGTTCCCTCTGCTGAAACAGGTCGGGGATGCATCATTCTAGGTGGATGGTTTTGATAGAGCTTTGGGTTTCATCCATCTTACCACTCATGGTGTGACATTCTGAAGGTGAGTTTGACTTTACCCCCTTCTCCACCTTGGGGACGTGTGTTCTGGGCTACCGTGTGTGCAAACGTAACTGCGTATTTCCAAGAGTTTCACTTTTCACGGCTTGAACATGCGTCTTTGACTGTAGTCCATGACATGGTGAGGATGTGTACATACATCCTCCCCTTCATGGGGAAGTGCCAGATACTCTTTCCTTTTTCTCTAAAAAGAGGTTTTTGGAGATGTCTGAGTTGTTCTCATCTTACAAAATCTTTCAAAAAAAGTGATCTCAGAGGCACATCCGAGGCTGGGTCAGCTTTGAAACCAGATAGCACTGGGGCAAGCACTGGGCTCTTCTCTCTGTAGCTGAGCTTTGGATAAATTATTCATCTTTTTAAGCTTTCATCTCCTTCCAGTGTTGTTCAATAAGACAACCCATGAAAAGCATTTAGCATGTGCCAGACACACAGTAGGTGTTCAAAAAAATTAGCAACTATGTTACCTTAATAACAGCAAAGTAATATTCTTTGTATGTAGACCTGCTAAGCTCCTCCCTTCCGCTGCTGTGAGTGCTGCTGAGTACCACATGGGACACTTGGATGAGGGTAACACTTTTTTTCCCTTAACCAAGTTTTTAAGTGATTTTTGTTTTGTTTTGCTTTTGAAAAGATGCTACTTCTCTTCCTGACCTCTGAGTTGTTTCTATAAAACCACAGATAAATCAGACCCAACCAGCACCTTTGAACTGGAGCATTTACTGGCCACGACCTCCTTTGTCCTCAGAGAAGGAATTGCACTTCCAAGTCCTTGCTGAATAATTTATTTGTATTCAGAGGCTTCGAAACATTGAGTAGACAAATGGTTCACTTTTATGTTCTATAGCTGTGGTCAAATGTAAACGCAAGATGAGTGTGTGCGTGTGTGTGTGTGTTTGTGTGTGTATGTGTGTACACACGTGCTTCTAACTTCTTTCTGCTCCAAATCATAAGGGGGCTGAAAATTTAAAGTAATTCCTGTCCAACATGGACGGACCTAGAGATTATCATATTGAGTGAAGTAAGTCAGACAGAGAAAGACAAATACTATATGATACCACTTATATGTGGAATCTAAAAAACAATGATACAAATTCTATTTACTAACCCAAAACAGACTCATGGACATAGAAAACAAGCTATGGTTACCAAAGGGGAAAGGATGGGGAGGGATAAATTAGGGGTTGGCATTAACAGACACATATTACTGTATACAAAACAGATAAACAACAGGACCTACTGTACAGCACAGGGAACACTATTCAATTTCTTGTAATAACATGTAATGGAAAAGAATCTGAAAAGAAAAAACATATAAATGTATATGTATAACTGAATCACTTTGCCATACACTTAACTCCACTTCAATAAAAAATTAACCCCCCTGAACAAAATCCCGTCAGTTGATCAACTGAAGCTTCATACAGTGCCCTCTACAGGAATCACAGGGAAAAGCCCTGACTCTCAGTGAGCCCTCTCACTGCCAGTCACAGCCATCATTGCTTTTCATCTGTGACTTTAATTCTCACATCTTATTGCCTCAGTTTTGCAGATGAGAAAGTGGAGGTTCGGGGAATTAAAGGACTTGAGCAAGTCTCTAGAATTACAGGTGTCAGGAGCAGACTCTAGCACCCTGGCTACGCCCACAGCCAGCGTTCTGTTCACCACGCTGTCCTATGACCATGTGAAACATTTCTGCTCATTTGGAATTGTGCACACACAGCACAGAGAGCTCCGGGGACACTCGGAGAGGGCTCTGCTCGGTGCCCCAGTGTTTCCATTTTTCCACTTAAAAAGTTTGCTGCTCATATTTAATGTGTTTGTCTTTGACCACCACGTGGTAATAAAAGTTAAGGTTGTTTTACAAACTAAACTGATGAATGATCAATGTGGTCCCATAAAAAGATAGATGTAATTGATAGAAAAAGTGGTGAACTTGAGTCCAGTGAAATGGCTGTACTCACTGAGGGTTTCTATAGCCAAGACGTTCAAACACCAGCAGATTTCACTCTGTGCATTGACACACTATTGGGGGCACACCATTTTTTGACCATTAAGTTCTCCCTAAATTAATTCCTAGAGAAATTACAGGCAAATAGCACCTTCCCCGCAGTGCTTTTTTTTATGCTATAAGATAAGGATTAAGAGCCCCCCGTGGCCCGGTGAGCAGCCTAGTTAGCAGTCTCTTTGTACTGATAAAATTTCTTCTGGCACTGAACTCCCACTGTCAGAAGTACTGTAACATTTCACTAGTTTGCGAAAGATGAAAATGTTACCAGATGTTAAATTCAAGGGGCAAATTAACAACTCCTATTTTCCAATAGGTAGCTTTCCACCTTGGAAAGAAATTAGAACAGACTTCATTTGCCAACCACAGCATAAAGAACATTGAGTTGTTTCTGACTTGAATTTTGTAATCATTTAGCCTCACGGGGCTGAGCTTTTGAATAATGGGGTCTGTGCTAATGACCGTAATTCCCAGCAGGATTTCTGAATGCCTTCTTTTGAACCCAAAAGGCGTGGGTTTCCAGAACAGAGTAATTAAATAACTTCTACCCAGTGGCATTATGGCCACAGATAAGACGTGCCTGAACGCTGGCAGTCTTACTATTGTTCGAGGGTCGCGTCTCTCTTGCTTTACTGTGGGGATGGCTCTCCCGCCCCGGCCGGGCTCCTCAGCATGAAAGGTTTGTTGAAAGGGAGGCATTTTGGAGGCCACTGCCTCCCCTGACTCGTTCATGGGGGCAGGCCTTCCCACCACGCCAGCGAAGGGACAAGGACATCGGGAGCCCCCAGAACGCGCGAGGGAAGAACAGGACGTGTGAAGACGCGTAGCAGGCGTGGGCCTGCGTTTTCATGAGTCGTTTGACGGTGGCACCGGTTCTCGGGGAACACGCGCGCGGCAGATTTCATCTGCACTCCGAAACGATTTGCAGCGTCTCACCTTGGGTTCTTCAAAGGAGAAGTCTGGTTCGGGCAATAGCTGTAGAAAGCTTCGCCTTTGATGTCCAAGGGCGGCCAGAAACTCTTCTTTTGATTAAGGGCTGCTCAGGCGGTTGAAGAACATTACAATAGATGAAACAGGGGAAGCAGGCCGGTCGGCTGCCGTTAAGCCAGGCCTCGATGAGAGGCAGCGTCGAGCCTAGTGCAAAAGGGTGTCGGACTCCTTGTGCTAAAACGTGCAAAGCGGACTCTGCCGGCCTTCTGTAATTTTTCCTTTTGGGTTCCTGCCTGTGATGAACTAATATTTTCAGCCTTTTTTCTAGACACTGTGGGTGACGACAGTGTCAACAGGGCCAGCAAACTGGCACAGTGATGGCTGCTGTTGTCACGCAATCTGGGTGCTTTTGTTGTAAGTCCTGACAACTTTGGCTGCAGGGAGCCCCCGCACGGACGGCGCCTGTTGGAACGCCTGAGATTTTCTGAAAAGTTGCACCTCACTGCTGGAAGTGGGGCAGGGACAGTGTTCCTGGAGACGCTGTGGTGCTCCACACAGGAGTGCAAATGAAGAATCATCAGTTTGCCACCACACTTGCAGGATGCTTTGAAAGCAAGAGAGGATGATGTCTCGGTGACAGACACTAACTTAGAATTAATCACGTAGGTGCGGCTTCGCTGGAAACAGACATAAGCACATGCAGAACATGCCCTTTAGCCGACAAGCAATTTGTCAGTGTTTAAAATCTACGCTGGAAAAGTAATATATATATAAAGGGATAACTGAGTCACTTTGTTGTGTGCTAGAAACTAACAACATTGTACACCAACTATGTTTCAATTAAAGAAAGTCTGTATTGGGACGGAGGAGGGAAAACTGCAAGTGTGCGTCAGCGACTCAATGTCTTTGAAATCAAATTTGGGTTTCGTGTGAATGAGTCTATTTGCAAACTCACACATGCCTCCCCTGGACTCTAAACCCACTGTACTAGCCACCCACTTGCCTCTCTCCATCTCTCCCTCCCTGTCTCCACTTCTCTTCTCCCCCCTCAACTCTTCTTTATTCCCTAAATAAAGCCGAGTGCTGCTTCTGCACCAGGCAGCCTACTGCGGGCTAAATGGCGTTCACACAGTTTAAACCCTACAGGGAGACCTATTAAAGGTGCAGTCTCCGGGGGGAGGGTAGAGCTCAGGGGTAGAGCGCGTGCTTAGCATGCATGAGGTCCTGGGTCCCATCCCCAGTCCCTCCATTTAAAAAAAGAAGGAAAAAAAAAGAACCTTAAAAAAATAAACACACAATCCCATAAATACATACGTCGTTACAACAGAGATAAGTAACAGACTCAGGACTCTCCTGCAGAAACTGCATCCTTCTGTTACCCTCCTTCCCTCCGAGAGGGACCCAGGACCGCTGAACCACCCAGACAGGCCTCTTTGCTCTCTCCTTAGCATCCAGCCTCTGAACTAGAGAAGACAGTTTTACTCCCTAGCACGTGCCGGCCACTCCCGCCCGTCCCTCCCCCCTGCTCCTGCCCAGGCGACATCATTCTTCCTCTCACCTCTCTTTCAATAATTACAAAACTAGTCTCTTTCTCCAAACACACCTCCCCTCCAGGACAGACTTCACATTCATTCTCCGTTATCACATACGTACCGAGCGCCCGACAGTGCCAGACGCTGGGCTAGAATGACCTTTCTAGCACATGAGTCTGATCGTGTCTCCCACTTTCCAAGCTTATAAACCTCTGGTGGGTTGTCTTAGCCTCCGAGCTCAATGTCAGGGTCTTCATCGTGGTCTAGATACTCTTCAGACTAAGCCCCGACTTTTTTCTTTCTTTTTTCCGCCTTCTTCGTTCGTTCGTTCCTTCCTTCCTCTCCCCTCACGGTCAGTCTTCGGCGCATCTCCCCTTACCAGCCCTTCCATCGCTCTCAGTCTTTTCAAAGATCAGTCTCTGTGCTTGTCATCGATTCTCCAGCTGATGGAGCTCTACTTCTCCTCTGACCCAGGCTTCCCTCTTCCCTGTGGAAGTCTATCCCACTTCCCCACCTGCTTCATGCCTGTTTCTCACCATCATGCTTCATTTACACGATACCACTTGGGTTAGACACCAGGCAACTGGGGCCTGGGGCTGCCTCTCAGTCATTTCTGTGTCCCCATATCTGTCTCATCACTAGCACATATGAGATGCCCAATACAAACCGAACATGGGCTCAGCGACTTGATGAACTGACATTTAGTTTGTTTTCACTTATTAACCAATCAGTTGCCAAATGTGTTTTCACAGCTTAACTAACAGAGAAGATGATTTTATTATTGATTTTTAAATAACTATCCCACGTAAGTGGAATTGTTTAACCAGGGTCCCACAAAGACCCTGAGATGATGGAACTTTACCTGGGGAGGTGTTCCCGGCCCTTTTCCTGTCCCGACTGGTAGGGCTGAGCTGCTGCTGAGCGTCTGACGTGTCTGGGAGAACGGGATGGAGGCAGACTGGGGGAGGCAGGGTTACTTGCCGGGCTAGGTGAGGAGAAGGCGATCTCTGGGTGCACAAATCTTAGAACCTGCGTTTCCTTCTCATCACGTGTGCCTTCCCGAACTCAGCTGTTTTCTCCATCAAAACCCGGCACATGATCTTAATCACTCTGCTACAGTTCACAGGTGAAGCTACCTTGTTGTGCACAGTTTTCTGCCAGGATCTCCCCATTAAACATTTGCTTTGAGTTGTGTTGCTCGGCCCCGCCTGCGCACGGTGGCCGTGAGCTCGCCCGTGCTGGCGAGTCGGGGCGCAGGGCGCCCCCCTGCCTCCTGCTTTGAGCGGCGCAGCGGGAACGCGGTGCCTGTGGAAGAGAAAGCGCCCCCTTCCTGCTGCTCGAGGCGGCCACCGGGTGAGGGCGCATTTTCGTCGGTCTGTCTGAATAGCTTCCATCGTCTTTCCATTTGGCCACTGAAAACGCCAAGTATTCATTGTCTTTTAGAACAAGAGGCCTACTCGGACTTCATGACGGGATAAACGTGGGATTCTGTACGCCATCGCTGGTCAGACTCACCCCGCCCGGCCCGGACGTTCGTCGCAGTCTCTTGTTCTCCCAAGGGAGCCGACCGGCGAGGATGAGGGTAAGTCCGGGGCCAGAGCACAGACTCTCAGGCCGGGGGCACCTTCTCGGCCCGGCAGGACGGCGTCCCAGGTCAGTATTGCCTGTGACGGCCGCGGCGCCTCGAGTGTGACAGGTGGGCCTCGCAGAAGGCCCCCGGGGGTCCGGTGGTTCCTGGAGTGAGTGAGGGGGACTGAAGCAGTAATCTTTTCCTCAAGTGCAGATCTGACAGCTGAGCTCTGTCTGACGAATATCGAGCGCCCGTATCGACCGGCAGAGGTCAATAGCCGGGCTTCGTTATGCTCCGTATTGACCGCTTGGGCTTCCTAAAGGACAAGGAAACGGCCAAATGGGAAAATTTAATTGCACCTGGAGTAAGCTGGGTTTTCTTTAAGGATAATTTAATGGTATATGGCAAATGAAGGCTCTCTTTTGAAAATGTGGTTGGAGGCTGATTTTGCTCTCGTGAATTAATCCCATAGCGATCGTGTTTTAGGGGAATTACGATGACAGGGTTATTTTCACTCAAATGTAGATCTTGACCAAAGTTGTTTTTTATAAACCAGGAGATTGTGCAGCAAAATGGAAGAATCTTTGGCTTTGGGTTCACAGAGATTTGTGACTGAGTTTGGCCCCAAAGTGTTTATGCTCGATGCCATCTTGAACAAGTGTCTTCAGCTGTTTGGTTTTCTTTCTCTTAATAAATAATAAGATATTATCAGTAATTAGAGGACCAAGAAGTCCTCTAACCCAGTCTAATTAGGACTGGTTGTTAATTAATGAGAAAAGTAATTTATGTGGGAAAATACAAAAATGAGATCTGTGCAACACAAAATTTTAATTTTATTTCAAATGTCTAATAGTGCATTCATTCAACAAGCCTTTGGTGCCAGACCAGTGTCAATTTTCTGGATAGGTTTTGCTGATTAGCATGAACTTTCTGACCTAAATCATGCCTATCACGTATTAGATAGACTTCCAGTTTTTATTTGTCAAGTGGGAAATAACAAAGTGCCTCATGTAAGAAACTCAATACAGTGCCCCTTGATACACTTCCAATTTGTCTCCATCTTTCACATTCGTCACATCTACACTTAACTTGGTAGTAATTTATTTGAGCAACTTGCCATTTTCAAGTATCTCCTAGAAATAAAAGCCTCTTTTTGTTTTACATTTTAATATTTAATCAAGTTGCATCATGCTTGACAATACAAGTGCAATGGGTGACGAGCCAATGTGTGGAGGAACCTGGCTGATCCCTGCTCGGGGCACGTCACCCTTGCTAGGAACAGAAGGGCCCCACTCTAGATCCATGCTGCCGCCCAACTGCAAAGATGAGTTGCTGCTGTAATTTTAAATTTTCTAGAAACCACATTAGAAAGGAAAGAGGAAAAGGTGCGATGAATTTAATGATGTCTTATATTTAACCGAACGTATCTTCCATTGATTGCATTCAATTAGGTGATCAATATAAAATGACTGAGGTATTTGCATTCCCTTCTCACATGCAGTCTTCCAATCTGGTACGTACTGTATACCTGAGGCCCATCCCGGTTCCGACTGGCCACGTTGTGAATGTTCAGTGTCCACGTGGGGCTGATGTCCACCACGCTTACCCACCAGTGCGCAGTGTGCCTTGGGCCCTGGTCCTTATTTGTGCCAGAGGAGTGGGCAGCGGTGGTCAATCCAGTGATGCAGGGAAGGGGGACCTGTTGAGGCTGGCGGTGTAGAGCTACCTCATGGGCTTGTCGAAGGATGGGTAATATTAAGAACCAGCCACAGGCGCTCCTCGCCCCAGGTGCGTGCTCTCTACCCTGTCATGTAATCCTCACAGCAGCCCTTGGAAATTTGCGTTGTCTGGAAACCAGGTGAAGCGACTTGTTGGTAATTACAAGCCTAGTGTAGAAGGGAGCCGTTTAAAAGCCACATTTCTCCAGCTCTAAAGGCACTGTTCCAAAAGAAGGTTGGTATTGTTTATTGTGATAATGGTAATGCAGACAGGGTCACCGTGGTAATGATACCTGCAGAGGTCGAGTTCTCCATCTGTGGCCGGTTGTCTCTGATGCGAGCCTTCTGCAACCCCCAGCCGGCAGCAGCTGCGTTGAGTATCACGTGAGCTGGTGCTGTGCAAACACCTCTCTCCCTCCAGACTGGGCGGGCTGCAAGCCGCGTTCCCTGGTTTGAGATCACTCCCAGCACCACCCTCTTGGCCCCGTTTAACAGACCCAGTTTAAATGCTCTCTCCTGCCTGCGGCTTCGTGGACCCTCTGCTTCCCACGCCTCTTCATTTGCTCATATCAGGAGCGGGATCACTCGTTCCTCTCCTGGGGAGGACGCGTTGGCTTCCCTCCTAGACTGTTGTCTGATGCCTTCAACGTGGACGGCATCCTGTGAGCCTTCTCACTGCTGCTTTAACAAATCACGGCACCTTGGTGTCTCTTAAGAACAGAAGTGTGTTCTCTCCTACTTCCGGAGACCAGAAATGTGGGCTGACACCTTCGGGGCTCAGCCAAGGTGTGGGCAGGGCTGCTTTCCCCGGGAGGGGGTCTGCTTCCCTGCCTCTTCGAACTTCTGGTGGCTGCTGGCATTTCTTTGCTTCTGGCCACCATGCTCCAATTTCTGCTCCCTTTGTCTTTGATCTGCAGTCAATCTCTTGGTCCCCATTTTACAAGGACATTGGTGATTACCTTCAGTGTCCGTCCGGATAGCGCAGGGGAATATTCCCACCTGAAGGTCTGTAACTTCGCCACACCTGTCAAGTCCCTTTTGTCACATAATGTGAGCGTCACAGGCTCCAGAATTAGGAGCTGGCTGTCTTCAGGGCTTGTGTTCAGCCTACCACAGGCATTTCGAAGGAAGAGACAATGCTTCTTTGTAGCCTTTGGCACCGCGTTTAGTGTTATGCTTAAAATAAGTGCTTAGCAGGGTCTGTCACCAGTTTTACAGTGGGGCTCACATGGTGAGGTTTCCACGTAGTATGTGGAGCATATGCAGCTTGTCTGATTTGTAGGCAAACGTAGACGTGATGAATAAAAATTGAAGATGGCTGCGTTTAGGAAAAAAAATTAACTTCTAATCCCCAAGAAGTCTCGAGCCCTTTAACTTCTCTTCTTTGAAGACTGAAGGGGAAGGTCCAGTCAAGCATTCCTCGCTGCCCAACTCCAGAGGCCCCGTGCACATCGTATTCTGTGTCTGGTGTTCCCTGGAGGCACGCTAAACGTCAGTATCTTTTTGAATCAGAGTTTCCTGCAGATCTATGCCCAGGAGAGGGATTGCTGGGTCATAGAGCCTATTTTTAGCTTTTTTAAGGAAACTCCAGACTGTTCTCCACAGCGGCTGCACCAAACCGCATCCCCACCAGCAGCGTAGGAGGCTCCCTTTTCTCCACAGCCTCTCCAGCGTTGATTGTTTGTGGACTTTTTAATGATGGCTACAGCAGAGCATGGGGAACAATATTAATACCTCGTAATAGCCTATAATGAAAAAGAATGTGAAAAAGAATACATATATGTGTATGAATAACTGAGTCGTTTTGCTGGACACCAGAAATGAACACAACATTGTGAGCCGATTAAATACTAAAATTAAAAATGCCCCACAGTCTGCACGGGAGCAGACATGCGTGTGCTCCGGACTCACGCAGGGAACGGCGCCGTCACAGGGAGGTGCCATGAGTGTGGCCATGTTTCTAGCACTAACATTCAGTATTGATCTCGATGATATTTAAGGTTCTGTCATGTTGAGAAAGATTTTGCTTGTTTTTCCTTGGCTCTGCCTCCATCTCAGACGACTGTGGCATGGGACGTATTTTGAAAGAAAAACATTTCTGGGGTGGAGGGGACCTGCATGCTGGGGACCTGTGTGGATTTGGGATTGAGGAGGATGATTCCAGGAGGCAATTGAGGTTGAAATCCCAACGTCTGTGATGCTGAAGAGGTATTCTAAACATCCCCCCAACCCCCTGCCCGCAGATAGCCCGCCCTCAGTCTTCACCTGAGTTAGCCATCCCCCCGACCCCGGCCCTGGGCACCCATCTCAGCGGTGACGTTCTCCACCACGGCGTGTTGGTTGCAGCTGCTCCTCTGGTCCTCCTGGCTGTAAGCTTCTGGGGTTTGGGGTTCAGCTGTGTTCCTTCATTAAGCATACCATGTGCCAAGACCTGGGCCAGACACGGTGGATGGTGGGGCAGACAGACAGCATCACAACTTTCGCAGGGCTCACCATTTACCAGAAAAAAAATTCTAATCAAAGCTGCCATTTACTGCGCTTATGATGTACCAGGAGCTGTTCTAAACAGCGTGTGTTAACACACCTAGTCCTTTCAACAACCCCGTGAGGTGAGTTGTTCATATCCTTATTCCGCATGAAGAAACTGAGGCACAGAGAGGTTAAGCAACTCCCCCAACATCACACAGCTGGGATTTGAACCATGGTGGCCTCACGTTAGGACTCAGCTCTTAATCTTTATGCCATAGTGCTTCTTGGCCAGTGATTATGTTACACGTGTCGTGATTCAGGCATGGGCATTACACTGATACGTGAATTTAAGGCCAGTTTTGAGAAAGTGGGGGTGGGGCAGGAATGGGTGAACACTTTGTGAATGGAAGTTCAAAATGCCACTATACTTAGAGGAATATATAGTGGCATATATATTATATAATGGATATGTGGTGAGAGGAATAATAGAGGAAGCCCAGTGGAACCTGTCCCCATTCTGAGAAGCTAAGGATGGCATAGATACGTGTGTATATATAAATTTTTAGTAATATAAAATACATCTAAAATTAGATATAATAAAATATAAATATTTTTCATAAAATATTGAAAGATAATTTTACATACATGTATTTTATATAAAATATGTATTTATACTTTTTCTACCAGTGAAGGAATCCAGTTGAGCAGGAGCCCACAGCAGGAGCGGGAGAGGTGGCAGAAGGGAGCTCTGGGCAGAGGTGATGAAGGCTACAGCCTGGAGATGACAGAGACTCTGCCAGAGTTGAGGGCACAGAGCAAACTGCCGGCTCTGGAGGTGCGAGCATGCGGGTGAGCTCAGAATGCAGATCTTTACC
Organism: Vicugna pacos; assembly: GCF_048564905.1. Classification (NCBI taxonomy): domain Eukaryota; kingdom Metazoa; phylum Chordata; class Mammalia; order Artiodactyla; family Camelidae; genus Vicugna; species Vicugna pacos. The sequence continues at coordinate 15,242,846 of NW_027328742.1, read as the reverse complement.
TTTAAAGATTTTAGCACGAATCTCAGCAGAGAACAGACACAAGCGTAACCACTTAATTCATGAATAAATCCATGGGCACGGGATACGTGATATGTTTTGATGTTGGTATTTTTGGATTTTCCCAAAAGTTTCTGACTGTGTGGATGATGAATTGATGTACAGTTCTCACCTACTGCGTCGGGGGAAAACCAGTTTTCCAGGAATCAGGAGCGTCTTCGTGGCACTGCTGCACGCGATGGTCTTTGACTTCTCCACTGGGGGTCAGCGAACCCGCCGCAGCCCAGACCTGTCATCACGGTAGCAGATTATCAGCGCGCCGAGTGTGCAGGTCCTTGTTAACGGAGATTCCTGGCTGACAGAATCCTGCGTGACAGTTCACCTTTCTTCCTTTTCTCCAATTAGTAGCATTTTATTTCAGTATCCATACCCACGACTGCCCTAGAATCAAGAAAAATTCTCGGAATCAACCTTCTAAGTGCAAAGCACAACAAATAAATAAATAAATATAAAAAATAAACAAGGTACGCTCGGGGGCCTTATTTTGCTTTGTTTTTAGCTACCGCAGTACCTGATTATGTTGGATGCTCGAGGGACGGTGGGCAGGGAGCACATGAAAGCCGGCTTTTAACGTTTTCCTTAAAGGAGCCTCAGCGATGAGATGAAACTGCTTCAGAAGAGAAGGGCGCTCTTCAGAAAGCAGGAAGAAGGTAAAAGGGGATGAAATCAAAGTAAGAAAGAAGGGAAAGCATTATAATAAAAGGCTCACACGTACGGGAATGTCATTTGGGCTGAGGGAATAGCCTGTGAGTGAAATGGGGAAATACTGAAGACCACATAAAACAAAAGGCCTTTGAAGAGGGTCTGGCAACCTGGAGAGAAGGAGGCTGTTTGCTTAACAAGAGGGTTTGCGCTCGATCTAAATACTCGTTTAGACTAGATGAAGCAGTGAAATGAAGAATAATTTCCACTCTATTTCGTGTCTGTGGATTGCAGCATTACCTCAAAATCGCTCCTCACACCTGCCATCCAGAAAAGGCTCAACCTTGAACCCTAGTTTAAAGGATCTGATGTGAACGCAGCATTGAATTCAAATTCCAGAACTAACTTTCTGAGAGACCTTAGGCGAATCACAACGTGTTTCTCCCATTTCAAATTCATCCCCTCCTTTGATAATTGGGACTTGCATAGAAGTGTGAATTTAAAACTGAGTCTGAGAAAAATGGGGGGAGATTTGTAAACACTTGTAAGTGGGAACTGGAAAATGTCTGTGGCTTCAGTTCTACAAAGGCCATATAGCAATGTGGACGTGTTGAAGGTCATGAAAAAGGGAATTCAAATTGTACTTATATTATGACTACAACTAAGGAGAAAAGAGGAAATAATTGATATGGTAGAGACAATGACTGTTTTTTTTCCTTTGTATCATTTTAACATAATTCATACAATTAAAAAAAATGTTAGAGTAAAAGATAAATTGACACACAGAAATTCAGATGCAGAGAGGTTGTCTCCTTCCTACAGTTTGTCAAGTCCTCACTTCACACATAGTTTGAAAATACATAAATGACAGATTTCTCAGACCACAGTATCTCAGACTGCAGTACATCAGAGGCAACCCCAGCCCTGACACGGGAGAGATGAGATTCCTTGAGATGGAACTGCAGACAAAGCCACGTATTACCATGAATTTATCCTTCTTGTTTATACCCATTTCTATTAACAGTCCTTCTGCCCCCAATTTCTGTGCTTAATCAAAGCCCAGATCACGCACAGAGGATCCCCTTGGGAGCTTATGCTGAGTAGCTCTAGGAAGGTGTGTTTCTAAGTTATCTCCCCTCTTAAGGAGCTATTCCTTTGTCTTAAGAATCTCCTTTCTTCAAGGTCTTCTTTGAAAATGTAAATAATCCTGGGAGTGGCAGTGTAGAAAACCACCTGACCCTTCATGTGAATGAATTCTTCAATCTGACATTAAGAACACTCTGCTTCTCGCTGTCTTAACTCTGAATCTGTTGCCTGGACCGCTCTCCTGGCTGTCCTAACCAGCCTGCCTACCTCCCAAACTCCTCCTCTGTCACTAGCTCTCTTTCCAAAATTCAGATTAAGTGTATTATTTACTTTCTAAAGCCCATCGCCTATAGCCTTTTTTTTTTCAAATCGAGGTCACAGTCCATTGGGTGGGTTATAACAGACCTTCACAAAATGAAATAGGATAGAATCAAATAGGATAGAAATATCCATGCTTCACACATTGAAAGGGTAAGTTATGTCATGTAAAACTTGTATTTTAGTGATTACGCACGCATTTGAGCTGGGCTATGTAGGAAGCGTGTCCTTCTGTGCCTTGTGGTCGGACATTTGAAAGCCACTGGCCTTTAGGGTGCAGGCCACACCCCGGTGGCTTATGGAGCTTTTCCCCCGTGGCCTCCTCTCTGCCGTCCAGCTTTGTCCCTCCTGCCCCTCATTCTTTTAAACCTGTGATCTGACTGCCTTATGCTCCTGTCAGCTCCCTGGACGTGTTCTACGTCTTGGTGTCTCTACCCCATTTCTCTGTTTGGTGAACCTTTAGGATCTGGTTCAAATATCAACCTCTCTGTGTTCCTCTTGGGTAGAATTAAGCACTTCCTGTTGCAGTTTGGATTTCTCGCTCTCAGAGTGCTCACCGCCTCCCGTGATGGTTAGTGTGTCCTTTCTCTGCAGGAAGGCTCTCCTCGGAGAAGAGCTCTGTGCTGTTGTGTCAGGCTCTCAGTGTCTGCTCCGCCAGCGAAGCAGGAATCCAAAGGAAATGATAACTCTTATAAAGTATAGAAAAGATATTTTGGCTTCCTAATGATGGGATTTTGAGGAAACCTTGAAGAAAGCAAAATAATTAAGGCAGTAGATTGGGAGAGAATTTCTTCCCAGCTAACAGTGGTTGAGAATTCTGTGGAGGAGTAAGAGGTCAAGAAGGTAAACCGTGATGCTTAGCTGATGGTGAATAGCTTTTACATAAAACACTCATTGTCTTTAATCCAAGTCAGAGATGCCTGTTATGTTCAGTGTTTTCACTGAGCATTTAATAGAAAGGTCTGTGGCATAAAACGACTGGCCATAATCACTGACAGACTGGAAACTACCCAATGAATCTTGTTATCTTCAATATTTTTGGCAATTTTACCATTTTTTACATATTTTTCCTTAGGTGGCAAATGTTATTTTGTTTACTTTTCTTTCCAATTTTTATTGTTTTGGGTATAAAAATTAATTTTTTATTTTAAAAAATGTAAAGACTTTCTAAATCTCATTGTTGATTTCCCCTGAGGATGGAAATTAGCACAGAGCTGACCAGTAACCACTTCTGCCCCCGACAAGCTCAATCCAGATCAGAGCGTTCGCCCCCTGGCACCTGCGCGGGGCCCATCCCGCCCTTCACCGGAGGTGTGTGTGTCTGGGTGTTCTCACCTCTGTCGCTGACACGTGCTTCTCCTTCCGGTCCTGCGTAGTGCTGATCATCGGACCTATGGTTTACTTAATTTGAATTGAATGAAGCAGAACTGGATTAATTCCAGAGGGAATCAGGATTAATAAGGACAAAAAGCTTGTGTTCCAATTTTATTGTAATAAAAGCCTGGTGCAGATTAGAGCCCCAATGCCGCATATTGCTCCATGCAACTCACGTTCAGGGGAAAGAAGCCACCGTGAATCTCCGGTAGAAAAATGTCTCTTTCTCTTTCTTGACATCATAAAACGTTTATAAAACATGGCGGCACTTCTGCCTTGACTTTTCCTGTGCAGTTTTCATTCGCCGTGGATTCCTTCTGGCCCCCGTTGGCTGTTGCGGCTTTTCAGCGTTCCCTCATTTCCGTCTCCTCCTTTGTGTTTCTCTGCAGGTTTTCCTCTTCCTCCTCTTTTCCATTTCCTCTGTTCTCCTTTTCTCTTTCCTCTCTTTCCACCTCGCAGTGTTGTTTCAGCATGCTGTAAACTCATTCACTCCCCAAGGGCAAAAACAGCTATCTGAGCAACACTTTGTCAGCATAATACATTTACAGAATGCATATTTATGAACCTTTGAGCTTTTATTGTTCCACAGGGCAAATAAAAAACATGAAAAGTAGCAATATAGTGTTTCAAAGGTCCCTCAAGGAAAACAAAAGTAGCTGGAAATAAATTTAGAAAAAGGTTCTTCGGTAAAAACAGAGCCTTGAATTGGTGCTTGCAAAAGGTTGACTAGGAGGACCCATTTTTGTTCTTCCTCCTAAACTAAGACCTCGGAAATTTTAAACTTTTTAATAGGTCTAGCCTCTCACGGTTTGGAAAAGAAAAATGATTTTAAAGGAGGATTGGACATAAATGTTTACAATCCAGAGAATCTTAAAACAGCATGTTGCATTTGGCTGTAATAAAAAGTAGGGAGGGAGGGGGACTTCAATTGGAAAGCCCAACTTACCTCCAAATTACAAGTTTGCCTTCCAGCTGGAGTCTTGGACTAAATTAGCCAGACTAAAGAGCTTGGGAGTAGAAATGAAAAGCTTATAAAATGTCTTTTGATAGTCTAATTTGAATTGCTCTTAGCAGAGTAATTAAATTCTCATTGTGTTCCCCAACTCACCAAAATGAATAGGTTATTATTAATATTTAATGCCTGGTGGGGAAGTGGCCACATATACCCTCCACCACTACGTCCAGACAGAGTGGGGTAGCCTGGAGAAGGGGAGCGTTCTGAAGATTTCCAAGGGGGACGCTATGCCCCAAACCCTGACTTAGATGTCAAGAAGCAGGAGTGGGGAGGTCTTTTCAGAATCATCTGTCCTTCAGTACAGTTTATTTATTGATGCTCTGTACTTCAAGCTCTCAATAAATGGCATATCCCCAAGAGTTGTATCTCAAAGGCATGAAAGGGAGCCTCCGATTTTGGGGGTCTTGCAGTTTGAATAGTTAGGAATGGAAAATTCTATAGCAATGACCCCAAAGTCATCCTTTGATCACTGGGCAAATAGGTTCTGGTGATGAGCTATGCTTAAATTAGCGACAGAGCTCCAAACGGAGAATAACATGAAACTAGGTTCTAAATTCCATTTAAAGTGGGAAGAATTGTAGACATCTTGAACTGAGGACATCATGGTATTTAATTTCCATTGGAGAATGTGTGCTGAAGAATGGCGGATCCCTCAGGACCCCAGTAGTTAAGTTACTAGAAAGTGACAACATGGATGACATAAACTTGCCCTTACAAAGAGTTCTTTAATGAATGGAACTCGGACACTATACCATTGGCTTTTATTGAGGATGTTGCAAAAATAGGACTTTTTGACATTTGTGGATGTTACCCTGTCCCTTAGTGTTTCCTTTATGAAGATTCAGGGAAGGAATTTTTCTTAGTCCTTTCCAAAATCTACCCTCCTGGATTGCTGGCTAGATTTTGGCTGATGCAATGTTGCCTTGGCTGCCAGGTTGCTCAGGGTCAAATTCACAATGTAATTCTGAAAATATGTATGTCTCTACGTGATTCACCACATTTATTATTATTGACACTGGTTTCACCTTATTTTTTGACCTTCATTTTCTTTCTATCCAACTTTTTCCAACTGTTATTTTTTTAAAGTCTTGATTGCATTTTTAAATAAACTCTCTCAGATTCTCTTTGAAGAAAATGTGACCCAATTCACAAGAATAATCGAACATTTTAATTTTTAGGACAATTTCCTAACTTAATAATAATATACAAGACTTGCAATACTTGCAAGTTTATTTCAAGCCTTCCTAATAATTTTTAATTTCACTGTCTCAAACTGACATGATTTTCCATCATAATGGAGAGGAAGAATGTACAAAGATGTCTCAAATCACAAGCAGTCCCCAAATAATTTATTTGTATTTGGCTGGAAATAGGCATTGCCATTTACTTACAACTCTGAGTTCATCTGAGTTCTCATTTAAAAATTTCAAAAAACAACCTTTAAACCATTATACAACCCTGACTTAGGAGGACTTGTAAAATTATTCCAGTAATTTCTGTTGCCCTCGGTTTAGCAAGCCCCTTCCTCTTTCCCACAAAGGAGGGGAATGGTCCAGACTTTCAGTGCACACGAATATCCTGAACTGAACTGACATCTCTTTTTTTCTCTCTCTCTTTGTTACTGATGTGGCTTAAACTTCTCCTAGTTTAGCGGAGAAAATTTTTTGTCTCAAAGTTACTGACGAACTGCAAATTACTTGCAGGAATCAAAGCCAAAAGTGAAAAATATTAACTAAGGACAAGCTGCTTAGTTACACCAACAAGAACCTGAAAGCATCAAATTCATGTTTAAAAGGCATATAAGCAGAAAAAATTTTTCTCCAGTGTGATTCTGTTATATTTGACATGTGTGTGTGTGTGTGTGTTCTTACATTTAGGACAGTTTCTGCCCGTGTCATCCAAGCATTTTTAAAAATTAAAATTGGATCAGAATATAACATCCATGGCTGTGTGACCAATAAATTGTACACACAGCATGTTTTCCTGCTTTTTTGAAATTGCGTTAATTTATTTACCTCTTTTCACACAGAGTTCATATATTATAAATCACAGAGACGTTTCAGGGCATGACAGACCCTCATTCCTGAACAGGATGGTCTCTCATGCATAACTTTCTTTGATCAACAACTCAAGCCAAATGAGTTTAGGGTGAAAAGAACATGGAACATATTTAACCCGGGAAGACAGCAGCACACAGACTCTGTCATTTGGTGGGAAAAATGTCTATTGTCTGCTTGGTGCTTTGTTTCCACTCCTCATGAAAACAAGTCGCTCTCGCCATAGGGCATGTCTAAAAGGTTTTAAATCTTGTGAGATTCAGTCATTCTTTTTGTGGCTCATAAAAATAAACTCTTGAACTGATTTTAGAAAAGATCTATTTAAAGGCTCTGAAGTGCTTTTTGATTTAGTTCTTGGAAAATCAACCCAACTGGTATCCATCTATAATTCTAAGTTAAAAGGTGAAGGGTTTTGAAGGGACCACCTGTGGTAGGATAAGTGACTATTTATCCACACAGAAATTCTTGGCTGGAGATATTATAAAATCTACTTTTATAAAAATATTACAGATATTTCAACCCTTGATGGCTTAGAGGAAAGTCCGTAACTGGATTGTGATCAAGAGAGTGACTGACGACTTTAATGTTGACTAGAATATAATTCCAGAAGCTAGATGCAACTCTATCATAAATTTAAATGTTTTAGGTCGATCTGATTTTTCATGCTTTTGAGAAAAGGTTTATTTTTACTTCATCACCCAGTATATAATCTTTATGATTTATGCAATATTAAGTGAGTCTTTCGCTAGTGAAGTTCGTTGATGTAATGTTTACCAAATTCTTATTAGACTAAAACCTAAATGGCATCTTCTGTATATTTAACATGAGTCTTGGCCAGAATTTTATTGGAATGTCTACAGTTTGATAATATATTGGCATGATAAAACAGCCATTTTTTTGTTTGAGTGAGCCTCATTTAAAGAAACCACCCAATTTATGTAATTACATGGAGAGTTTTAAGTCATTCCAGCTTCTCAGGTAAATAATACAATACACACGTCTAAAAAAGTGGAAGGGCTAATTGCGTTTGTATCAGAGAGGTAATGTTTCATTTACAATTAATACGTTTGAGTGTCTTAGATAAAACGATTTTCTGTAAAATAAACTTAGAGTTGAAAATGAAGATAAATCTCAACTCGAATCGTTATTAAATTTTATTTAATACTTTATTTGATCAAAAGTTTCAAAGACTCTGTCATTCCAGGAATGTTAAAATTAATTCTTTATAAATGGAAGACTATGATTTAATCAGTTTGAAATAGCTTTCTTGCTCTAATACATGAAAGATCCCAAAATATTTTCAACCCTTTGTTGTCATGAAACTAATTCTTTAGTTTTAATTGTGAATTCCATTGAAGAATAAAACTGCCCTCACCATAGATTTAATGTTTTATTATATATTTAAATGTATTTATACTTTTGATCAACTCGTGTCTGAATTATGATACATTTAATTTTTAAAATATTTTGTGTGGCTGTGCAAGCAGGGTTTTCTTTTGACCGGTGAGAGTTCCTTATCTCATGGTGATTTCTGAATGTTCTTCTACATAATTTTTCACCAAACTAGTTCAAGACCAGTTAGCTAAACTCCTAATATTCAGAAACTGATTTTTCTGGTTACGGATTAGTCAGCGTTTTCGACACAGCTCATCGTTTCTGATGGCCGGTTTTCAGCTTTCTGCCTGTGCGTCTCTCCAGCCGTCCTTCTGTCTGCTCACTCTACACGACCTACTCTGTCCCCATGGTGCGCCCTGCTGTCGGGGCTCTGCTGCTCAAGGCAGGCACACGGCCTCTGTCCCGGTTTCCTTCATCTGGAGGTAGACGGGCAAGGCATCATCAGACAGTGACTTGCGCTCCACTGGAGCAGGGGGGTTGGAGGCCCTGAGACTACTGGGTGGGAGGAGCTGAGCGGCCACGCTGGGGAGGGATCGGGGCAGCATCCCGGGAGACTGGCCTTTCCGTTCAGACTCGAGGGATGGGAGTCGTTGGCCCGGGGGTGGGGATGATGGGTTGGTGGAACAGCACTCCTGGCCCAGGGAGCAGGGTATGAAAAGGGACAGACCTGGAAAGGGGGCTGGCCCTCACTGTGCGTTAAACTCGGGGACGGGGAGGTGGCTGCAGTGACAGTGGCCTGTCAGAAGGACAGGGAGGGGCAGTGCCTTCAAGGGTCCACTGGTTGTGTTTCGCACAGAGGCTCTCTCAGAAGGCTTGGGGGAGGGAGCGGAAAGGAAGTTACCCTCACTGGATGAAGCACTTCACTAAGAGATTCCATCAGCACGGAGACAACCGCTCTGAAACAGTGCTTTCCTCTCCTGTGGTGATGGCCTTCCACCTCCAGTCTGACTGTCCCCCTCCGCCTCCACGGTCTTGTGAGAACATCTCTGTCAGGGAGAAAATGCAAGGGAGGTGGCTCTGGGCAGGTAGCTGTCAGTCAGCCTGTGAGGGGACTGTAGGCATTGCTCTTCTGTCACACTTTCCCTTCGTCACCCGCGGTCAGTGCCCCCTGCTCTGCCTTCCAGCACCCAGACCTCTAACGCCACCACCTCTCCGCACCCTGGTCCCACGTCCCCTCCAATGAACACTTCCTGTCACTGACTATGTCCAGCTCCTACTTTCAAGTGGTTGAGAATGAGTCAGAGCAACGGTGATCAGCCACCGTTTACTCACAGGACACACGCAGTAGGCGGTGTTCGGATGCCTGGTGGATGGGGTACCCAGCTATCTTTCTGGACTGAGTGCATGAGAGGCAGGCTTCATGGTAAGTCAGTTTCTGTGAACTCACTGGAATTCAGCCCCCTGATTTACAGAATTTCCACAAGAATCTTTGAGTGTTTGAAATGCATAGTCCTTGTACCTGGCAATTCCATTTTTAAGAAATTATCTTTCAGAAATACTCCCATAGGTGCCTAAGGATTTATATGCTGGCACGTGAGTTGCAACTTTTTCTGTAATTGTAAACATCACAGACCAATGAAACGCTCACCAACAGGAGACTGAGTCCATTTTTACAAAAGCCTGACTGCTTAACTAAATTCACTGAAAAAGACTGGGGAGGGGGCACTTCAGTCCTCCAGTGCTGATTGCCTCTGGAGATGCCTGTGGGTGTGGAATGAAAGGATGGCAAAAAGGGCCTTCCATGCTTTATTCCGTGGGCATCCATTTATGACAAAGGTCAGTACAAGATACCCTTGTCCCCTGTCCCTCCAAACGGTGGCCCTTCTGGCAGCGAGACCAGCCCGCGAGGGAGGCATTTTGGGAGGAAAGCTCCTGTCGGCACCCGTGCGTCACCTGGTGGGGCAGCGCCTGCTTGTCCCCCTGCATGGCCGTGCCGGACTAGGGACAGGACCCGGGGGGACAGACAGAGGCTGGGCTGGGAGTGAAGTTCGCGGAAAGCCCCTCCTCCGCTGCGCTGAGGTCAACGCAGCCTGGGCAGGTAGGGCCCCCCGGCGTTGCCCCCCCCGCCTCGGTGAGGGGTGAGGCAGCTTCCACGGAGCTTCTCGCTGGGAAGGGGGCGGCCAGGACTTGAGGCTCGGTCTAGCGAACCGCGTGCAGCTTGGCCCCGGGGCCCCGGGAAGAGGCTTGGCAGAGGCAGCTTGGTATTTGGGGTGCGGATGGTGCTGGGAAGACTAGCTCAGCTTTCGAGTTTCCTTGAAAAAGAAGAAATTTTATTCAACAAACAAACATGTTTTTATTGGCTCTGAAGGGGCCAGTGTGAACCAGTTTCAGGAGGCCCGGGAGGCCTTCCCCGGGGCCCCAGTGCACGGGGACACTCAGTGTCTGCGGCCTTCCGTTAACAGCGAGCGTCTTCAAGGGAGAAACGGCCATGCTCTCCCTCCTGTCTCTACCCTGAGCCTGGCATAGCGCAGCATGTGGTAAAACACCCTGAATCTGCTGAAGTCGTCTCCTCTAGTTTAGTCTAGAGCAGGTTGCAAATATGGGAAACATAACTTGCAAGATCTGGCTAATGTCGTGAGGCTGAAAGCAAGCAGGCGGTTGGCCCTGGGTCACCCTGGGTTCCGGGCTCACCCGCGACACTTATGAGGTGTACGTCCTCGGATAGTTCAAACCCTCAGAGGCCCGGCTGTCTCAGACGTCAGGTGGGGATACTGAGATCAACTTGCAGGGCTGGGATCACCAGGAGAGACAGTATCACCATCAGGAAAGGACCTGGGACCTCGCAGAGGCCCCGTCAGCGGGAACTGTCACGGGGCAATGAGTTGCAGGGCAGAGAGGCAGCCTAAGCTATTGTGAAATGATAGATAATGTACCGGGGGCCCAGCACAGGCCCTGACATTTCTGCCCCATCCTTTGATACCACGTCCAGCAGAGTACGGCTTTGTTTAAATCAACCATTAAGGCCTGTGACTGAAATTTTGGTTTGTGTTTGGATGGACACCCAGAGTCGGAAGGAAGAGGGAGGCCTGGTGCAGCCGAGCGGTGATCACACCTTCAGAGGTGACGGAACCCGGAGGGGCCCTTTACGTCTCAGGCGTGGTCTCCGTCACAGCCGCCCCGCCCCCTGTCTGCCGTGGCTTCCGATCGCCAAGACTAATGGCAATTTTATAAATAGCTGAATTGAGTGACCTTTGCTGCAACAGAAACATTAAAGGAGATTACAGGGCCAAATCCTCAGAGCAGCCTCACTCTCAAATCCCTGTTCTTTAAAATGGCAAAGCTGCTGGAACTTCGCCAGGAGAGCCCCACCGAAGCAAGGGGAATGCATAAATCATCATTTTGGGGCATCTCGTCTTCCTTTGTTTGAGCTCTTAGGGGCAAAGGCAGCAACCACTGATTAGAAAAGCTTTTCCACGTCTTCTTACGGTTTACAATGATTTTGTTCCTTCCTGTCGATCCCTCGTCAATCTCCTTCCTTCCCTGCATCACCTGTCCTTTCTCTTTTCGTGGCTCGGTTGTTTTCAGCGTCCCCAGTTCCCTTCTGGGGGCTCATTTCATTCTGTTCAAACATTTCCCGTTTGCTCTGGACTAAATCTTCACTCTGTTTATTCACCAGTTTATCTTAGTCATCATCCTCATTCGCATTTGCTGCTGCAAAATGTCCCTCGTGGTAATGCTTTTCTATATTCCTCCTTCACTTGCCCCCCGTCACCCACCTCCTTCCTCTTATTTTTCCACTGTGCATTGTTTTACTGAAGTCAAACTTAAGAAACGAGTTGAAGCGATCCTCAGTGTACAACCCGCATCTTTGTTTCTTGACTCTGGCTTGGGGGTTATCTGTGTAATGTGGTGTATCCATCCTGGACCCAGCAGAGCTGGTAAGCCTGCATATTAAGACTGTAACGAGCTTCAGGGGCAGGGAGACCCCACAAGGGTCAGGATGTGGGCAATGTCAGGGCGGTCGGAAAGGCCTTTGCGTGGCTCCATGACCTCACGCCTCTCCCTCCGGTTTGGGAGTCGTGGGTGACTGACCATCCAACTCCCTACATCCTTCAATGTTTTAAAATAAAAAGGCTGTGCAATTTTCTAAAAATTTTGTTCAACTTGTCATCATTTCTCTATACCTTTCAGAGGTCAGATCGCAGTTCTATCTGTTAATGATGAAGTGGGCTTTGTTCTCAGACAGCTTCTAAGTACGAAGTGTGCCCAGGAGAGGCCAGTGCTTACCACCTTGTTCCCAATTAACCTTGGGGTTGTGTGGCATCCCTCATGCCTGCCAAGCAGATTACGGCTTTGGGGTGGTAGGGAGCTCTGCCGATGCCAATGTTCTGCATAACACACTTGTGCTGGCGCAGTGGCCCCCCTCTTCCGCAGACAGCATGTTTTAGCAGAGCGTGTGTGTCCCAGAGCATGGGCTTGGCCATGTGAACGTGTGAAAGCACGCACACACACACAGCTTCTCCTCTGCACAAGCTTGTCAAAATTATCAGGAGACTCTGCTCACATGGGTGTAATTTGGTCTGATGTTGATGCTCGAGTGAATAAGAGGACCTTTCGCTGCTGAGCATTTACAAGTTCCCAGCAAGGCAGGCAGACGTTCACCGAGACCTCAGCACGAAGGGCACCAGCCTGGGCGACAGAGAGCACTTCAAACCCAGGATCCCAGGACAGGAAAGAGGCTGGAAGATTGCTCTCGTTAGCACCTGTCTGATGCTGGTGGCCCTGCTCTCTGCCAAGTCCCCAGAAGCCTCCTGATGTGGTGATCGCTGCTAGTGACTGAGAACTCTCTGAGCTGCAGTTTGAATAGAATTTCAGTCTGCTAGCTGGTTCCAAACCTTTCCCTTTGTCTCCTAGGGCTCTCTCGGGAAGGCGGAGACAGGCGTGGCAGTCTCTGGGCACACCTCACTGTTTCTGCTCCTCCTTTGTGTCCCCCTGTCCTCGGGTGGGTGGACATGAGGGGACAGGAAAGGACCAGCTCCCTGGGGCAGCCGCCGCAGAACTCAATATAGAGGCTCCTTAGAAAGTTAAAACTACCATGTGATCCAGCAACCCCATTTGGGGTATTTATCCAAAAGAAACAAACAAACAAAGAAACAACTCAAAAAAATGTACCTGCATCCCTTGCTCACAGCAGCGCTATTCACAATACCAAGGCATGGAGGCAACCTGTGTGCACTGATGGGTGAATGGATAATGAAGAAGTTACACATATATGTTACACACACACACACAGGAATATTATCCAGCCATAAAAACCAAGGAAATCCTACCATTTGCAACATCACTGGGTCTTTGTGGAAAATCCATTCTGCTGAGTGAAATAAGACAGAGAAAGACAAATACTGTGTGATCTCACTTGTAGGTAGAATCTTAGGAAAAACAAAACCCACCAACCTGGTAGAAAAAGGAAGCAGATCTGTGGTCACCAGAGGTGGGGGTGGGGGAAGGAAATTGGAGGAAGATGGTCAAAAGGCACCAATGTCCAGAGGTGAGGGAAGCAGTACGGGGACGTGATGGACCGCAGCGTGACCACGGTTAACGCTGCCCTGTGACACAGGATGTGGCAGTTAAGGGAGCAGAGCCTAAGATTTCTCATTGCCAGGAAACACTTTTTTCTTCTTCCTTTTCTTTTTTTGAGTCTACATGAGATAATGCCTGTTAACTAAACCTTCTATGGTCATTATTCCACCATAAATGCCAATGAAACCTTCATGCTGCACATATTCAAATGTAACAGTGATGAATGGCAATTATTTCTCAGTAAAACTGGGAAAAGAGAAAGAGGAAACCCCGCAGCTACCTGGTGTCCTGTCAGTTCAGTGTGTTGGTGAAGGACGGTTCCCTTCGGGTGGGGGTCACAGAGTGTCCTTGTGTGGAGCCTCTGTTCCTCTTGGCTATGTGGGACCCCCCCTCCCTCCCCACGTCTCCGACTTTCTGAGAACTATGAAAACTTTCCTTTGGGCACTAGATCAGCTCTTAACACAAGCATCACCTTCAGAACAGATTTAGCCCATGGCCCTTCTAACATCATCTTCCAAAGGAGGTGCACAGTGGTGAAATTTTTATGTACGTGGCATCACGTATTCTGAACAACACAAATGCTTCTTAATGTATACTTGAGGCCCCAAATCATACTCATAAAATCTCCACAGTGTTCCTGAAACAGAGTCAGAGCCATTTCCCTACTGCGTAGTGGAAAGGTTGGCAGGGAGGAGGCACTGGAAAATTGGGGTTTCCTTCAACTGTTTCTTCCATCCGCCTCCCAAGTGGGTCTATTTAGGTGGCTGGTTGAAAAGTCATTCTCATACTGAAATTTATCTTCATGAATTCCCCAGCATCTCTTTAGATTCACGGAGAGCATCCTGAATCTCTCCTTCACAGCCTTCCAGACAACTGAAGACGACGCGGTGTTCCTATTTCTTTTCCTCTTCGGGGAAAACACCCTCAGTTCCTTCCGTCCTTCCTCTTAGGAGGTGAGTCTGCATCACTGGGACGCTCAGGTCCCCTGCTCTGTGTGTAATCTTGTCTGACTGTGTTCTTTCTCATCAGGGTGACGTCCACACCTCAGTTCAACACTGCAGGTATTTCCTATTGCAGGTGTTGCCTGTTCCAGATACTCCGCTGAGATTAAAAAAAATTATGTATGTGTGTGTGTATATATGTAATTTTTATATATATACACATACATATATATGAGTTGTTTCAGGCTGAACACACTGTCCCTGGAGACGCACAGCACATTCCCTGATGCTACCCTCATGCACTGGGTTTGCGGTGTTCACACCCAGGATCCTCTTTCATCCTGGGAATCTCACTTTCCTAGATGCAGGTTATTATTTCAACCTAAGGAATTCCTTTTGGATCCTAACTTAATAATTCAAGGAGCTGACAATTCCTCTTCACCACAGACTTGACAGCCACGTCCTTTAGATGATGCAGATGGAGCAGGGGCAGGGCCACCTTGAGGCTGGGACCTGCCTTATGGACTGACATCAGCACAGTAACTGGGCGGGGCATGACAGTCTAACCTGTTAGGTCCTTAACGAATGCTTCTTGCATCCAGCCTGTGTCGCTTCATCTTTCCCCTGAGGGTGGATGTCATCGAAACCCTAACAAATGCGTTGCTCCAGCATAAGTACCTATCAGACTGTGAAGCTTGTGCGGACGAGGACTATGTACTAATCACCTTTGTGACCCTAGGACTCACACACGGTCTGATGTCCAGTAGACGCTTAATAAATGATTATTCAGTAAATGTTAAGAGGGAAACGCTGCTAGAGTCTACAGAGAATTCTAAGAAACTGAAGACACGTCTGTCTTGAGGGATCTTAGGAAGAGGAAAATCTTATGCACGAATATTGCAGTGTCCAAGCTACGATTTAAGTACCTAATAAGTGAAACAAAATAGTCAGCGGAGAGAGAAACGGCTTGAGGGTGACTGGAGTGTCAGGCAGGCTTTCAGAGGAAGGAAATTGGAGGAAATTAAACTCGACCAACTCAAAAATTCCCTTCCAGCTCTAAAAATCCTATAACCATAGACTGTAGAAATGTCTAGGAATGAAACCAGGAAGGAAGCTCTCCGTCCAGATGGGAAGAGAACGGGGGAAAGACGCTGAGAGCCAAGCACAGCTGTCACGTGATGTTCAGTGACTGCACTCAATAACTTCTATTTACCTGAAGGACCAGGAGCAGATTCCTCTCCTGGCACCGAGAGCAGAGGACGTTCCCTCAGGATGCACTCTTAAATGCATTTCTGGCTCTGATTTCTCCCTTCTCCCGGGTCCAGCAGCACTGGGAGCGCATGTGTCCTGAGCCCCTCTGGGCAGCTGTGAGTCTTAGGAGTCTGCCCTGGGTGGGAGTTAAGAAATTGTCTCTACCTCTGTCATTTCGCAGATGGGAGTGGGAGCGGTGAAGGGGACCCCAGGTCTCCCTGTGCCTGCAGAGCCTGAGGCCGACCCACGCTGGGCCACCCGGCAGAGGAGGTTTACCGCAGCACGCCGTCACTGGAGCGCCCATCCGGGTCGCTGCTGGGCGTTAGGAAGGGGCACTCTTCCCGTATGTAATTCCTGAATGTCAGCTCGTTCAGGGAGACGCAAGGCTTCTTTTTAAAAATTTTTCCACAGTCTTGAAAAGTTTAAGGGCTCAGAAAATATTTAAAGAGTGAAACAGTGAAATTGGATCGAGTGGAAACTGGCAAGTGAGTCTCTTGAAGACAAACCAACACACTGTCTGGTCCTTGGCCCTAGAAACATGGGAAGGGATTCAGATGGAAAATCCAAGGAGCGTAGATGGTTCTTCACTTCATTCAATCAGTGTTTTCCTGAGACGGACGCTCAGACGGCCTCGTTTTCCCCAACAGCGCTTAGGAAGCCTGGAAGGGAGTGGATGGACGTCTGCGCGCGGTTGCCAAGGTGATGGTCTGGGAGGGCGTCAGGTCCAGGGCTGCTCTGCTGGAAGGGCCGGGGTGGCGTAGCCCCCGCTCGGTTTGAGAAAATGACTTTTGTCCAGACGGATCTGAGACACGCTGGTCTCCGCCTGCCCCTGAGTCTCTCCCTTCTGGTTTCTGAGCCTTTCCTTCCTTTCAGGTCACGTGAAACTCCCCAGACTCGCACACGACACCCACGCTTAGTTAAGTGGCAAAACTCACCTCTGCAAAGCCCGAGCACTGGAGTCGTGGAAGCCGCTTGCCTGGATACATGAGAAATTTCTTCCAAGGCTTACGTTTCAACACAAGACTCTGGCTTTGAGGGTGATCATAAAACAGATGATTAACATTGACCATTTGGAATTTTTTTTTAAATAAGGGAATCTGAAATTCGTTTCTTCTGCTGTTGCCAGTGTAGACACACGGCTTCCCTCTGGTTCTTTACGGCCCGCCCACAGGCTGAGTCAGCCAGGAGCTTGGCTCTGTCATTAGAGGGGAACCTCCCGCCAGGCCCAGACGCAGCCGGGCCGGCCGGCCCCCCAGCGCGGGCTGCTGGCCCGGGAGCCGGTGCCGGAGGTGCCGGGACGTCTCCAGTCACCCCCATCTTATTAATGCTGCGGCGTCACATAAAGCTGCATTCATTATTCATAATCGTCTAGTCAGAGGGCACTGGGAGACCTGATAAATTCTCACCTAAGTGACAACGGCCGACAGGGCCCAGGGTTTTATAGCCCTTCTCCCGCCACGGCGAGGTGCGCCGGGCGGAGGTCCACAGTGGTCCCCGCTAATGACCAGCGTGATATACGAGCAGCTGCCGGTTTCCTGACACCCGGCTGCTCGGCTGAGCCTCCCAGCTGCGGGCCGTGAGCGGAGACGCGTGCGTGTCAGGCTGTGACACGCGGGGACAGGTCAACCCCGCGCCGGGCGGGAGCGCGGAGGCGGAGAAGGAAGCAGGCCCGCCCGCCGGCCCGCACCCCGCCCGCCCGGAGCTGGGGTGGACCCGGGGCTGCGTCCGGGGCGGGCGGAGGGCTCTCAGCCCTGCAGGCCCGCTTGGTGGCGTCGGAGGGCTGAGCGGTCGTGCTTTGCAGGGGCTGGTGAGTTGGCTGCTGACAGATCAATAATGCGAGCTGAAGAGCCCTGCCTGCAGTCGTCCTAAGGGGTGGACACTTGGGGATGTTTTGTCAGTGTTCGAAGCCATCTGTGCCATCACAGGGTGTGAACGAAAAGCGGCTTCCTATTGTCCCGACCAGACCTACTTTCTTACGCGCAGCTCTCGCCTCCTCTCGCTGCGGCAGGTTCCAGCCCCGCGCAGGGGCCGTTGTTGGCTGGCGGCTCCCCTGGGCTTTTGTATTAATAGAGCTGACCACTGCCAAGATTCTCTTTGTTTACGTTTTTTTCTTTTAATTTTCACATCGTACGTGAGTGTGTGGCTCACTGTCTTAATTTTAAAGCTTCTGGAGATTTTTCTGGACTAAGAAGTGTGGTGAGAGAAAGCGAGACACGAAGAGCAGGGGTCCTTGGCAGAAACTATTCAATTCTGGGCGGCCGAGGTGCATTCAGATTGTATTTCTAATACTAATAGATTATATTAATATTTACGTATGTGCATTTTTTTAAGTTATTTTGTTTTTTAATGCAATTAAAAATTTTTTTAAGATTCTCCCCCCTCTTTTTTTTTTAAATAGAGGTACTGGGGACTGAACCCAGGACCTCACACACGCTAAGCACGTACTGTACCACTGAGCTGTACCCTCATTCCCTCTATTTAAGTGTATGTATTTAAAAAGAACTGTTCATGGGGACAGTTCATCTCCATTTATCAGATTTCTATAGGAAGGGGGTTCTTTTGTTATTTGTTTTTGTTTTAATACCCTTGGCTTGTTGCTCCACCCTCTCACTCACTTCTCCCTGGAGAAGAGACAGTGAACTGACCGTGAATTTGGGAGGCGGCTGTGAAGCGGTATGATTCAGCCCTGTTTCTCTCCTCCCAGAAGCCAGGCTTTCTCAGCGCGCTGCTGTCTGGCCTGGCCCCCATGCAGAACCGTTTGCAGAGGGCAGGCCCTGCCCCTGAGGGAGGCCTGAGCCTGGGCAGGTGAGGTCTGCGCTGGGAAGCCCATGACTGCCGAGCTCAGCCACATCTTCCAGTTCAGCTTCTGTCTGATAAAACCGGCATTTTCACGTCTTTGTGGGTCGTCCTTTTTGTCGAGCATTGAACTTAGCATTCAAGTGGGGAAAAGAGTAGTCGTATTGGTTCCCCTAAAACCCCAGCAGCACATCGGTTAATCATGGCCGTGTAAGAGGCTTGCTGAGGTGCAGGGCACAGTCCACAGGACACCATTCTGTCCACATAACTGATGACCTGAGGTTGCCACCATGGCTTCCTGACAACTGGTAGACTTATGCGTTTGCATTTAAATGTTCCTGAAATGAGGGTAACTGGAGCACAGCAGGAAAGCAACTGGATGTCAAAGAAAGGTCCTCATCATTTGCAGATGCTCACTAATATACATAAAATAGGTAAACAACAAGGTCCTACTGTGCAGCACAAGGAACTCTACTCAATATCTTGTAGCAACCGAAAATGAAAACGAATCCGTGCCTGTGCATGTATGACTGAGACATGATGCTGTGCGCCAGAAACTGATGCAACGTTGTAACTGATTATACTTCAGTTTAAAAAGAAAGGTAAAAAGAAGACTGAAATCTACCTGTCATCCTCTGTGTAGCTAAGACCCTGAGGAACATATCCCAGGGCCACAAAAACAAGTGGCTGAAAGCTTTGAACTCTAGTGCCAAGCAATAGATTTTTCCCCTGTGGTTAGGATACTGCTAGGCACATAGAAAACCTCTTAAAAATAAAAATTGGTTTTCATATTCAGAGGTCAACATACAGAGAAGGATCTATATTCCATCGCCTCTCTTTCTAAAAAAAAAAAAAGGCTGCTATCCCTTCCTCGTCTCTTGTCTGCTCCAACAAGAAGTGGAACCCATTTCCTCTCCCTTTGAACCTGGGATGATCTCGTGACTCTTTGGCATCAGAGGTGGCAGATGTAAGGCCGTGCTATGCCTCACTTGACATAATTTGCTGCAGAGGCTGTTGACGTCTCTCTGAGTCTGCCTCTTACCCCCACCAGGTGGTGCCTTGTTCCAGGCCAGGACGACCTGCTTGTCTTCCTTATGCGCTCTTCAAAGCCCAGCTAGGAGTTTGTGAATTGTAGGCATTCAGTAAATATTACTATTAACCATTGATTGCTGGAAGGATTTTATAATTTTTTTCATCTTAAAAGGCTAGCATTGACCGTTCATCGCAATTTGTGATAAGAAATTGAGAACACGTACTTTGACTATCTCGTATCTTCCAAAATACCCGAAGCTTCCGAGATGTTAACACATTCAGTTAAAAACGTTTTTAAGCTCACTCCAATCTTAGCCTCAATACCCACTTTTCCTTAACCGTTTTCAAAATTTTTGTCTGAGATTTTTACTCCCTTTTTAACATTTTTTATTTGTTTTTTGTATATACTGAAAAAGGACAAAATTGAATACTCTGGGGAGAGAAGGGACTATTGAAAGTATAATGGATATTCTTGATAAGGATAATTTATTCCTTAAAAAAAAGTTAGATAAACAATGATGCACTTCAATGGAGGAAGCACAGATTTCTCCGAGTAGAGTGTCTGTGGATTAATGTTTCGTGTGGAATTCTGGAGGCTTCTGGTCCTTTGGCGGCAGAAGGAAGTAATGCCTTGTTGGTACCTGTGTGTTTCCATTCCCTTCAGAATTTTTATAGACCCTGCTAACCCACAGGGCCCGAACAGACATACCAAACAGGGGTAATTCTCTTTCTCATCCTGTCCTCTTCCCCCATTTATTAGGCTAATTAATTTATTTTAATCAAGAGCACTGCATTCCGTTTCAGTCGGGGTCGAAAGGCCCTCGGAGGGGAGCGGAATTCTTGTTTTCAGCTGTTTCCTGGAGATATTCTGGCCTGGCAGCAGCCTCTGGTCTTTTTCTGAGCCAGAGGGAAAGGTGTCTTATGTGGAGAGATTCTAGCCCTTTGTAAAGTAAGTAGGGAAAAAAAGCCCCCTTTTTGTGGAAGAAATGGTTAAAAGTGTTTTTTTTTAATTGAAGTGCGGTTGATTGACAACGCTGTGTTACTTTCTGGTGTGCAGCACGCTGACTCGGTTGCACGTATACATACGTTCCTTTTCATGATCTTCACTGTAGTTTATTACACAGTATTGAGCACCAGTTCCCTGTGCTGTACAGTAGGACCTTGTTGTTTATCTGTTTTATATACAGTAGTTAGTATCTGCAAATCTTGAACTCCCAATTTATCTCTTCCCACCCCCTTCCCCCCAATAACCATAAGTCTGTTTTCTATGTCTGTGAGTCTGTCTCTGTTTTGTAAATAAGATCATTTGTGTCATTTTTTTTAAGATTCCATATATAAGTGGCATCATATGGTATTTTTCTTTCTCTTTCTGGTTTACTTCTAAAAGTGTTTCAGTAAGAATTTTTCCTAGAAATTTTCTTGAGAGAAGGTGGTTCTCTTTCTGTCTCGGATTTGGCCCTGTACTGAGTGGTTGCTGCGGTTTGGAGAGCTGAAGCCAGAACCCTGAAGCAGGGCTGTCTCCTCTCCCCAGAATGCAGAGTGTAATCATTTCATAGAAGGATTCCAACCAATCTGACTATAAACACTTGGGTGGCCAATGGGTGGCTTTCTGGACACATGTCCCAGATAGACGCTGCTTTGGGGCCCTCACCCCGGCTAAAGGGCTGAAATGCCGGGCCTCCTCACATGGCACCTCGACTTTGCTGTGTTTTCTCCTCTCCTTGTCTTGCTTATTATGATCCGCCTTCCCCAGCTCATCACTGGTGGCAGAAGCTCATCTTCTGCGGTACCGAGTGGACACAGACTTTCATCTCAAATACCTTAACGCAACAGGATAAAACCAGACGGAATATTTCCTTTTGAAAGTCCCCGGTCCTGCCTGCAGGCGCAGAGGAGGCTGGCTCCATTTTGCTTTATCAAGTCAACTGCAACATCTGGACGTAAACCCCAGCCCCAGTTCCCTACGTGGCAGGTCGTGAGTACAGCTGTTCGCACTTTGTGTTTGGGTACGGGGCTCACTTTCTCAGAAAATTCTCATTTCCCCAGTCCTTGCCTTGGGCTAATAGTTAGTTACAAAGCTCAATCTCAAAAAATGACAGGCCTCATGAAAAGAAAGAGAAATCATAAAAGAGAAAGATGGCCGCAGTTACCGCCCCGGCTCCCTCTCACTCCGGCCCGTAGATCCGTCAGCCAGTTAGAAGGGCAGGCCGCTGCCTCCGTGCCCATGGCTGCCGCGGCCCCCCTCGCATCACTGGGGTCCTATTCATCAAAGAACACGTCTGGAAGAGCAGTACAGCCAGACCTGGCTGCCGACCGCAACGGAGATCGACCACGTTT
The DNA here is from genome assembly GCF_048564905.1 of Vicugna pacos. NCBI lineage: Eukaryota > Metazoa > Chordata > Mammalia > Artiodactyla > Camelidae > Vicugna > Vicugna pacos. The sequence continues at coordinate 15,221,025 of NW_027328742.1, read as the reverse complement.
CCACCTGCCTCCGTCTACTCACCACGGTTTCTGTCAATCATGAGTGTTAAAACGTATGAATACGTTTAATTGATAGAACAGACAGCCCTTTTCTCCTTCTTTGCCTGGGATCCCAGCCTGGGACACCTGGGTTTAAAGGAAGTCCAATGCAATAGGATGGGAAGAAGGCTTCTGAGAGGCTGTTAGAGTTTTGGGCAGGTATTGAAATTTTCTAAGCCAGATTTTGCCACGGCAAAGAGGCTGGTACCCAGAGAAAGAATCCAACGGAGAGGATCTCTGGGACTGAAGGAAATCAACGCTAGTTGTCTCTGACAAGAAGATACTGGGGCGTGCAAGGTGCAAGGTTCTTCCTTGCCTTCATCCCTTCCTTCCTTCCTTCCTTCCTTCCTCCCTTCCTTCCTTCCTTCCTTCCTTTCTTCCTTCCTTCCTTCCTTCCTTCCTTCCTTCCTTCCTTCCTTCCTTCCTTCCTTCCTTCTTCCTGTTGTACTTTCCCCAAACATCTGCTACACACTTGGCACACTGCTTTGTATCTAGTCTTTAACAGTGAGCACGGTGGGGACAGTTCTTGACCTCACAGAGCTTACCTTTTAGTTGGGGAAACATACTTAAGAAAACATTCATGCATAAATATAAAACTAGTAATAGTTATTACTGTGGTAAGTGCCAGGAAGAAGAGGAACATGGTGTCATGCAGTCATGCAGGCATGTGATGAATCTGGGGAGTGACCACACGTGGCTACTGAGAACCGCCGTCAGGACATGCCTGTAGAGGTCGTGGTCCTTCAGAAGCTCAAGGTCATGCCTCGAGGTGGGATCTGGTAGAGGACACGTGTGTGTTCATTGGGAAAGCCCGCAGTGGAATGAGGCCTTCCGCAAGTTCCCCTGTCGTTCTCATGGAATCTTGACTTGCTTTCTGCCTCACATCTGATCCCTAATGTCAACCTGTTTTAAAACACATGGCATTAAAAAAAAAATTCATCCTGGGAGATCCCGCCTTTCTGAGTAATTGGAAGATGACAGTGATCTGGTACACGTAGCCAGCAGCAGAGAACAGACATAGATTACAGGGGTTAAAAATGATTTTAAATTATGACAAAACAGGGGCAGGGGAAACCTAGTTTATTCAGTGAATCTCAATTTTCTTCTGTATTTCTGGCAAAAGAGACACAATCCCAGAAAGCTATTGGTGGCTTTAGGCAGTATATGCAGCATTCTTTCGAACTCAGGCTCAGAGAGGGAAGGTAGGAGGAAGGGTTCCCGGGACGATGGCTGTCAGGTGGGTCCAGGTGTGAACCTGCTGGGCCTCACCCAGGGCGCTGCCCTGGGGGCTCGGTGTGGACGATGTGGAGAGGGAGGCCCAGCGCGTCTGCTGCTCTCCCCTGGGCACTGGTGAGCCGCCCTTTGCAAGATTTTATTCATTCGTTTAACAAACTATTGAGCACCTCATATGTGCCAAGCTCCTTTCTGGATTCTGGAGACACTGTAGTGAACAAAACAGAAGATCCCCTGACCGCACGTGGTTTATCTCCGTGTTACACCACAAACAAGACCAGCCGTAGAAAGACATGCTGCCTTAGGTGGTGGCCGTCAGGGACTGCGTTCCCATTTCTGCGGTCAGGGCTCTCAGCCACTTCATGTTTCACAGAGTTAAAATCCAGTCCAATCCAATCCAAATTGTTTTCCTGAGATCAAAAATCCATCGAAACTAATGAACCTAACTGTAGAGCAAGTTACTAGAATAACTTCACAGAGAATAATTATTTCCAGTTATTTTAAACCACAGCATTTTGACAGTATAAACCGAAGACCAAACAAACAAAGCAAACCAAACAAAAGAACCAAAAAGTCTTAAACTGTATTCAGAGGGCGTAGTGTTAGTGATAGTGTTGGCGTGATTATTTTGGAAAAATATGTATTTGATAAAAGAAAAAAATTCTTGTGATATTTTTAGGAATCATGGTCTTCAAAATAAGAGAAAAAAGGCCAAATATATAAAATACATCATTTAAGTAAAATTTCTATGATTGCTAGTATAAATTAGAAATATTAGAATGAACTTAGGACTTCTTTTGTCCTTATCAAAAATATACAATTCTTATTTCTGTCCTTTGAAAATGCCTAGAAATACTGACAAACTTCTAGCAATAAATATCTCTAATGAGATTAAGGTCCCTTAACATGATTTCACACTAAAAGAAACCAGGAATTCCTGAAGGAATGGCTGATTCCAAGCCAGGAACTGAAAGTGCACAAAAGACGCTGCTCGGCAGTGAGGAAGCCACCAACGCGGGAAAGTGAGAAACAACACAGGGCAGAACAAAGAACGCACGAGCCACCTGGAAGGGCCCCTCACTGGCCACAGACGGGTGATCTCATCACGAGGAAGAAAAATACCTGTAAATGACTGAGCGAATCAAATACATGGAAGTGCACGACGTATATGGAAGTCCATGAATGCATAATCATTCTCAAAAATAAAGCAAATCGAATTGGCCAAGGTTAATGCTGGGGTAACAGTGCATACAGTAAAAATGGTGAATGAAGGGAAATTTCAAGCATTTACACCACCTTTCCTGCGGGCTGCTTTTCAGGGTAAACAAGGGTTAAGGGGGAACATTCTTATTTGTAGAAAAATAACAGCTAATATAAAAAACAGGGAACTCAGACATCGGAACCTCCTGATGTGATGCCGTATAAACTCCACAGCAAGACCTTTGAAGTCATTTTTGCCAAAAAGTTCAGACTGGATCTAATCAAGTTTCTAGATGTAACGACTAGTTTACAAGAAACGCAGGAACTAACGCCACGTGGTAAACAGAACCCCAACTCCCTCGCGGCCTGGGAGTTCCTATAGGACAAGTGGACCTTTTTTTTCCTTCCCCAACAAACAAGCAGAATTAAAAGGGACAGTTACAGACTTCAGAGGCACAGCAACGAAATGCAGTGTGTGGACTCTGGATCTGGATCCAAACCAACCAAGTATACAAAGGCATTTTGGGGAAACTGAGAAAATGGAAGAGTATGTGCATGAGATTATATGAATAAATTACTATGATTTGGGGGTTCAAAAATGGCATTGTGGAAAAAAGACTGTCCATTAAAGGTGAACAATAGATCAAGACAAAAAGGCTAAATGCTAACGATTGTTAAATCCAGGTGGTTGGTATTCGGAAATTCAACTTATGGTGCTCTCTAATTTTCTGTGTGTTTTGAATTAGCTATAATAAAATTCTGAAAATAAGCAGGAGACACTGTCTATCTATCTATCTAATCTATCTAACAACTATGGGTTAAAGAACAATAATGTCTCTGAGGAATTCAAACTGGTAGAAGTTGATGAAGCAACAACACCCCACGCCGGGGAGTGTGGTCAACGGTGGGTCTCCCCTGATGCTGCTGGCGCACATTCAAATTTAACTGTAGACGCCAAATGGTTTTGGAAAGCAATGGGGAGATAAAAGTTTTACAAATGCCCATGCCTTCCCTCCGTGTGACCAGACGCTAGTATGTCCTCTCACTGGTTATTGATTGTTTGCTCCATTTAGTTCTAGGCAGGATTAGAGCAGCACTTTACTGAATCAAATTCCATTACTGTAAAGTCTGCAATGTTTCAAACACACCAGGCTCATGTGTACTTCTCCCCTGCTTACGGAGGTTTAACAAATTAACCTACAGTAAGATGAAAAAGCTTATTTTTAAAATTAGATAAGCTTAAAGAAGCTAGTTCCTTTTTAAAAACGTAAAATGTTAGCATCAAGTGATCCTCTGCTCCTGATGAACTTCGAGTTTAATAGTATGGTCGTTTGAGTCGTTCTTTTTTTCTTGTTGGAATAGATGTACCTGTGACTGGGGGAGTTTTACCTTTCGCGTTATTTGTATCTTTTCAAATATTCTGCAATGCACGATTAGAAGCAATTTAATTTTTGAAGAAAAATGTTCTTGTCCTGAAGCACAGCAGGTGGGCGGGGATGGTGTGTTACATCCAACATTCTGTATTTTTTATCGGGCGTTCTGGTACTCAGATTCAATTATTCTCTTACCAGAGTTTTATTTTTAAAACGAGGCAGAGAGGAGAAAACCGTATTGCATTAATTTCCCAAATTTCAGTAAGACGTGACGGCTCTGCTCTGCGGCACCCACCCCCACCTGCAGTGGCATAAACAGGTCACTTTATTTGTTCTGCATTGTGATTTGAATTCTGTATCATTGTTATATTAAGGCCTCTTTATTACAGTTGGATTTTGGATGTCTTTCTCCTCTATTTTATTTTCTTCACGTGCCCTTTCTTCTTACACTTCCTCCAGTGGTAGCAGGAGACGGTTCGCAAGGGAGGGAAGTTACTCCGTTCGCTAAGCAACCTCAAAAAAACCCCAAAACAAAAACAGAGAGAAAGTTTTTTTTGTTTCGTGTTTCAGACAAGAGCCTTTCATTCTGCCTTGGGTAAATAAAAATCGAATTCCATAACCCCGAATTGTGTTTTAACTTTAAAACTTTGAATCCCACTCAAACAAAGGGACTCATTCTCCTAATTTTTAAGGGCTACAGAATTAGGTGAAAATAAGTGTTTTTAGCACCCATAATATTCTTAACACACAGTTTCGCTCTTGGGGGCTGGAAGGTTCTCAGGGGCTGGGTGTGCTGCTTAAGGGATTTTTGAAAAGTTTTGTGAAAAGACACCACACAGTTCATACACCCTCCCTAGGGAGAGCTTTTCCGTGGGCAGAGGAGTTCCTTCCTTCTTAAGGCCTAAAAACGACGTTGAACTTGGATGATGCTCCAGCTGAGGCCTGAATAATGGAATGGAGATGCGCAGTTGTGGCGGTGACAGCCCGGCAGCCGAGTCGCCGCGCGTGGCTGAGACACGAACACAGGCTGTGGGGCAGGCGTCCTGCAGGCGCCGCGACCTCCCTGCGAGTTTTCGCATGTACTTTTCTAAACATTTCCCCTTCGGCCTCCTTTTGGGAAACTAAGCCTGAAGGAAGGGAACGTCCGAGACCCGCGTGGAACGCCTCCGGCGCCAGGAGGAGGCCGCCCGCCCTGCACCCCCCCGCATCCCCCCTGCACCCCCCCGCCCCGCACCCCCCCGCATCCCTCCCCCCCGCCCTGCACCCCCCGCATCCCCCCCGCACCCCCCCGCCCCGCAACCCCCGCATCCCTCCCCCCCGCCCTGCACCCCCCGCATCCCCCCCGCACCCCCCGCATCCCTCCCCCCCGCCCTGCACCCCCCGCATCCCCCCGCACCCCCCCGCCCCGCACCCCCCGCATCCCTCCCCCCCGCCCTGCACCCCCGCCCGGCCGCCCGCGCCCTGGGGCCGCGGGCAAACTCGGGAGCGCGAGGGCCCCGAGGGACGGGACGCTGCGCTGCTCGAGTGTCTCTCTCCCGACGCCGCATTTAGAGAAAGGAAAGAACGACACGATGAAGCCCGTCCCCAGTGTCTGCAAAGACATAACGCAGGCGATTTTACTTGGGGACTGGGGGCGTCCGCACGAGGCCCGGTCCCCGGCGCCCCCGGCCCGCCTGCCCGGCGCCTGCCTCCCGTCCTGCCCGCCGCCCGAATTCCTTCTTTTGCAGACAGCATCGCAGGCTTCTAGGGATTTTTCCAAGGTGCGGGTTAAAATAAAAATAAGTCAATAGGAACAAATCCTGCCACACAAACCGTGTTTCTCTCTCTCTCTCTCTCTCTTTTTTTTTTTTTGATAGGGTTCTTATACTTAAGAATAGAAAACTATTTTAGACATTATGTCTCTAAGTTCAGAGCATCTGTTTAGATGTTTTGGTAGATAAGTTGGAGACGCGTAGACTGAATGACTCTGCAGTCACTGGATTGGTGGGCTCTGTGCCATAGGGGTTGCTGGCTCACAGGTCCGTGTTACCTCGGGGGAGCCTTTCCTGACATCACCAAGGCTGTGCTCATCTAGTCCTGGTCAGCCTTTTGATTAATGACTTGAATGGGGATAGAACACGTCTTATGATGTATTAGGCACCTGCTATTGTGGGTCTTGTTCTAAGTGCTTGACACTTAGAGGGGAGAACCCACGTCAAAACCTCGGTGCTTCATTTGACTTCATCAGAAAGTCAGCCGCGTGTCCTGGTCCCATAGAGACTAGTGCATTTTGGGTTGAGCCAATCAGGTGCCTTAGAGAGTGTGCCCCGAGCCTGGCTCACACTAACACATTCACCCATCCATCCAATAATTAACTAATTTGATTAATAATTTGAGCAAAGTGTTCCCTAGGAACCTGCCGTTTTCCAGAACTAGCTGTGAAGAAAGGGAGAAGCCAAGCTAAGTCAGAACTAAGCCCCATATATCTTTAAACAAGCAGTCCCACCCTATTGTTTGCCCAAAAGACATGTGCGGGGAAACCCAATTGGGAAACCATTGCCTGGGAGCCTACACGTTCCACTTTAGACCAAAAGATGGCAGCTGGATTCCCTGGGGGTGTGTGATGAGAGAGATAGAGGGAGAGAGAGAGAGAGAGAGGGAGAGAGAGGTAGAGAGGGGGTGGGGAATGCCCAAGTGACACAACCCCAGACTGTAACGGAGTCTTTTAACACCTAGACTCTATAGTAATTTACCTTTGCTTCTGCCACGTGCTGCCGGTCACAGGAGCCAACCCCGGCCAGTGTGGAAGGACCAGTGAGGGTGTGCACACCAGGAGGCTCCAACACCTTAGTATTAATAGGCCTTTGGTTTGAATAAATTGTCTTCCTGAAAATTCAGAGTAAAGCACAGCCAGCAAATGATGCATATATCATGAAGTAACAGCTCGAGATTCTCTCTCAACATCCGTATTAAGTTCCACATTTCTCGGGAAACTTCCGTAACCACTCAAGCACAGCGCAAGGCATTACTTTCCTGGATCTAAATTTCTAAAGCTCAATTTCATTGAGGTGAAATAGCATTCAATCAAACTCAGTAATTAAAAAAAAATCAGAAGTCTCATCTCCCTAGATAAACCTAATGGTATTTTTTTTGATGTTGTGTTTTTGTTTCTTTTTTCAAGTGAAGGACCATGTTTTATATTATTCTGGCTATTAAATCTTAAGTCTGCCTAGGGCATAATTTGATGCTTAGTATGGAATAATAGTGATAGTAATATACCATTATTGACACTTTAAAAGGCCATAGATCTATTGACATTTCATGACTATCTCATGCATCAGCTCTATCATCACTCTCATTTTAGAAATAAAGAAACAGCATTGGAGAAGTTGGGTAAAAAGAGCCAAAGCTGGACACTGAACTCTCATCAGGCTCGTTGATACCAAGACATTTGAATGACATCGAGCAACATTAATTTGTCCAGAGAGAATGTTCCTGTTTCCTCTCTCCTAACAGATGGTCACACACTGTCTACAACAACTTTGAGGCCAAAGTCTTCTCCGACAGGATGCTGGGAATCCTGTGGCTGTTCCCCAGCTGCCGCCCTCACTTTATTTTGATCCTACAGTCGCTCGTGATGTTTTTCTAAAACACATACACGTTTTGAACTACTTCTTGGTTATTTTGGAGAGAATATGTATTATGCTCAGAGTATGACCCCTTTGGCTGGGCACTTTCTAATAATTCATTCTTGAGTAAAATTCTTATTCTGCAATTAATTGCTACTGTGGCTACCTTGCTCTCTTTTGAAATGGATTGAAGTGGCTTATTGATTGATTCCCAACTTAGGATGAATGTTTTTCCTGAAAAATAAGACAGAGTTCAACAAGAAAGCATGTGCCTAGAGGCTTTTAAGAACCATGTGTGGACAAGTTTGCTCTAAAATTTTAAAAACTAAAGCAAAAAGGAAAACCTGTGGTCATGTGATGTGCATTTCTCGATGACGGAACGGAAGTGCACCAAAGGGTTTGCAAAAATGAGGGTCCTCTTCCCTTGGCTTGAGTGTCCTCCTGGTGAGATAAAGTCATTAGGCAGTGTAATCTCTTCGTTTCCACTTTGCTCTGTTCTAATCTTCAACTGCAGCATTATCAAAGTAAGATGGAAAGGCATTTCTTAAAGTAACCATCGACAAAGACACAGAACAGGGAAGAAGGAAGGGCTTTCTCTGATGGAATGATACGCTAATCCACGGGCTTTGCATTTGGATGGTCTCTAAATAGTACACGGCTGAAAAATCACAAACATGACGGCGATTTTCATAAATTCAACTAAGGCTTTCATTATAGCCAATGATTATTTTAAAATAACCAGTAGTTCGACATTTTTAAAATTAAAGCTTGGCTGCATATACCGTCTGCATACACACGGCTCAGTTCAGTTATTACCGAAAGCAAAGTTTCAGGGTTTCTGTCTATTTAGTTTTTTCTGTCTTCTTGTGAGTCTGGATTTTTGTTTGTTTTTACCAGTATTAAAAGAAACGGTGACAGTGAGGAATAAAACATTTTCCTTCACTCGCTCTCCTGATCCTTTCCTCTCAAGAGTTTCTGTCCTCAGCAGGCTCTGAGTAATCACCTGCTTCCTGTCTTCTGTGAGTCGGGTCTGAACCTGGGAGAGGGCATGATGCCCACGTCCGTATCAGACTCCAGCTCTGACCTCCTTTTGTTCCTGGACAAATCTTGCTGGGTAACTTCGCCTGGATGTGCAGCTTTCATCTCAAATTCTACACACCCCCAGTTGAGCTCTTTCTAATTCATCCTCTGAAATGTGCCCCCATATCCTGGTTTCCTATCATCGTCCATCCATTAATTCTTTCCACACATACTGATTTAGCTCCTTCTCCACGACCGGCACTTGGCTGGGTGCTGAAGAGAGGAGAGAGAACATGAGGGTGCAGCATTCCCACCGGTTGTAACCTTCAGACAAAGAATGAACAAGGCAATGGAAAAATACATTAAGAATTTACATTGTTGGGGGAAGGTATAGCTCAGTGGTAGAGTGCTTGCTTGGCATGTACAAGATTCACTGGATTCAGTCCCCAGTACCTTCATCAAAAAATAAATAAATAAACCTGGTTACCTCCCCCCTAAAAAAAGATCAAACACATATTTCTTGAGGTATCACCTCACACTAGTCAGAATGGCCATAATTTAAAAGTCCACAAGTGATAAATGCTGGAGAGGGTGTGAAGAAACGGGAACCCTCCTACACTGCTGGTGGGAAAATAGTTTGGTGCAGCCACTATGGAAAACAGTATGGAGATGCCTCAAAAAACTAAAAACAGACTTACCATGTGATCCAGCAGTCCCACTCCTGGGCATACATCCAGAGGGAACTCAAATTTGAAAAGATACATGCACCCCAATGTTCACAGCAGCACTATATACAATAGAAACAATTGGAAACAACCTAAATGTCCATTGACAGATGACTATAAAGAAGACATAGTGTATATATACAATGGAATACTACTCAGTCATACAAAGAATAAAATTATGTCATTTGCAGCAACATGGATGTTCCTGGAGACTATCCTTCTAAGTGAAATAAGCCAGAAAGAGAAAGAAAAATACCGTATGATATCACTTATATGTGGAATCTAAACACACACACACACACACACACACACACACACACAGGCACTTATTTACAAAACAGAAACAGATTCACAGACACAGAAAACAATCTTATGGTTACTAGAGGGTAAAGGGATGGGAAGGGATAAATAATTGGGAGTTCGAGATTTGCAGACACTAACTACTGTATACAAAGTGGATAAACAACAAGTTTCTACTGTACAACACAGGGAACCATATTCAATACCGTATAGAAACCTATAATGAAAATGAATATGAAAATGAATTTATGTATGTATATGTATGACTGAAACATTATGCTGTACACCAGAAACGGATATAGCATTGTAAACTGATTATAGTTCAATTATAAAAAAATAGAATACACTTTATAGTCTGTAACCAGAAGAGGCCTTTTGTGCTGGCAGCGAATGCCTCTGTGAGACCTGAAAAATGTGCTCTGATTCTCCGTGTACCTCGGTGTAGAACAAGGAGCTCATCCTTACTCCTCCGCGCACACATTTATTCACTCATTCAATCATTAACCTCCAGTTCATGTGCACGTGTTGCAGACCCAGCAAACACTGCTGAAGATGCAAAGGTGACTAACACACAGCCTCTGCTCTGCCAGGGCGTTACAGCCTCTGCTCTGCCAGGGCGTTACAGCCTCAAGTGAGGGGCAGGCGACGAAGCAAATGAAGTCAATGGTGTGTGATTATTTTGATGGATTCCTAGCTGGCACTCGTAGGGGTGGGCAGGATGAAAGTGCATACTAGAGTATAAGCTTAAAGGCGTGAAATACACTTCACTCATCCTAACATCCTCAGCGCAGGACCTGGAAGCAAGCACGATGGACCGATACATATGTGACGTCCCACTGCTGTTTCTGCCGGAGCTGATGCAGAAGAATCCCATGGACTTGCTGTATTTATCCATGATTCTGTAGTCCCAGATATGGTGTATGTCTCTCAATATCACTCTATCAGTGTCTCATTATTCATAATTCTATATCTGGCATTTTTAAACTCTTTTCTTTCTCTGGAGATTTCCTTCATTTTTGTACAAGTCCCCTTATGAAAAGAATTTATAGCTAAACCTCTGAAGCAAGGCCTAAATATTCCCCCACCAACCCCAGAACACGGCACTGGTCACCATCCAATCCAGAATCCCAGTGTCCCCGTGTTCTCCCCAGATCTCCCATGAGGGCACGTGAGCTTTGGAGAAGGTTTTACGATTTTAAATCCCAGGGCATATGATGGCTTCAGTGGTACAAAAGATAAAAAATTGTGTCATGTCTCAAACACCAACAAGCAAAGACTGCAAAAGCAAACAAACCCACCAGAAGCCCCAGTGCATCTTTCATTGGCTGTCTCGTTGGTGTGTCATGGTTCTGGCATTTGTATTGTCTAATTTACTCTCACAACAACCTAAGGAAGTAGGTAGTTTGGTCTCCCAGATGCGAAGACTGAGCCTCAGAGAAACTGTGTGGTTTCCTGAAATCACCGGACTTAGACGTGGCACAGTGGGAGTGGGTGTACTGTGGACTAACAGATGATGCCCTTCCGTCCACGTCTGATGTTTGGCAGAAAACTGAAGGCCCAAGTCAGATCTCCGTTTCAACCCTGCAGATTCTGGTACCATTTATTCCTCACTATAAGCAAGTTCATGATTGTTTTTAATTTTGCTCCTGTTACTCAGTGTAACCAGAAAAAGCCTCACCTTTCCCTGGCTTTGCTGTGCTGCAGGAGCTGCAGGTTAGCTTCCATTTGTAAGGACTTCTCGCTGAGGGAGAGATGTATTTGTCCTTCCGATGCCTTTTCATCCAGTTACATAATCCTTTTTTGATGTTTCGATTTTTTTTTAAGCTGTCTCTTTAGTTTTGAAGAAAGTTAATTATTTCTTGTTGAAACAAAGGATCTCAACCTTAAATCCTGTGCTGACCATCTGGTTCCAAGCCAAAACCACGTTGGCTGTGAATTCCCCTCCAATGTGTTCATTTTTTTGGAGGAAATTATTTATACAGTTCACTGGAAAATTATGGCTGATAATATACATAGTTTTCACTTATGGCTTGATTTTTATAATTACCTGGAAATTCAGTAGATGTAGATTATGTAAAAATATGAACCTTTAAGGCAGTGCTTTGTTTAATCTAGCTCAGTGTTTCCTATAACCACCCTTACAATTTTTTTCAGAATGCACTTCGTCTCTCTGATCTATTTTATCTTCTAGGGCAGCAACCGAACATGGAAGTTGGTAGTCTTATTTTTTTAAATCTACTTTCTAAAAATTCAGACATCTGTCTGGCTTATTATATTCACTGTAGACTATATAAATTTGATGGTTGGGGAAACAAAAACCTTTCTAGAGATCTTAACATTTTCATAGACAAGAATATTTTTCCTTTTTTTTTTTAATTGAAGTATAGTTGATTTACTATGTTGTGTTAGTTTCAGGTGTACAGCAAAGTGATTCAGTTACACATGTGTATATATCTGTCTATCTATATATTATGTTTCAGATTCTTTTCCATCATAGGCTATTACAAGATATTGAATACAGTTCCCTGTGCTGTAAGCAGGTCCTTGTTGTTTATCTATTTTATACATAGTAGTGTGTAAATAGTGTACACATGTTAATTGTGAACTCCTGATTTATCCCCTGCCTTCTCCCTTTGGTAACCATAAGTTGGTTTTCTATGTCTGTGAGTCTATCTCTGTTTGGTAAATAAGTTCATCTGTATCATTTTCTTAGATTCCATGTATCAGTGATGTCATGATATTTGTCTTTGTCTGACTTACTTCACTTAATAGGATAACCTTTAAATCTCAAGAATATTTTTAATGGGATTTGTGAACTAGGAAAAAATTTTTGATAGCCTGCAAGTTTATAGGCAGTTGATAAGTGTGACTGGACATCTCAGTATTTTAATTATGGCAGATTGAGCAAAGCTCTGTAAAAGGTGACAGTTACCCAGCCCGGCCCTGTGGGGAACCCAGTGGTCTGTTACACGTGACTTTTGAGAGGCAAAAAGACACTTGTGCAGAACTGAACCCGAAAAACAATGCAGGAGCCATTCTTTTTGTGTTTCTCTTTCTTAAACTTGGAGGTAACAGAGTCCAAGGGCGAGTCAGAGCCATAATGATATCCCTGCACCGGTGGTGAGACAGTGTTGCTAAAAGAAGGAAGAAGATACAAAATTGGAAATAACAATAGAGGAACAGTCACAGTTAGAGACTCCCCAGAATGGAAAGCAGAAAGCTAATTGTAAGGCCTGCAGCCACGAGCGGGCACAGAGAGCACCTCCGCGCTGAGGGCCTCGGGAAGAAATCTTTGGTGATAACAACACAGTCCACAACAGGGACACTTTTATATTTATAGTTTATTCCCTATTATTGCCAGAGGCCTCCAATCCCACATAGTCAAAATCTCCCTTCGCCGCTGCCCGCTGGGCATTTAACGAGGGCCCTTGTAACAGGACCCAGAACAAGTATGTACATGACGAAGGAGCCAGGGGCCAGCTGGGCACCGCAGGCTGCCAGGCAGCCAAGTGGAGGCACTGGAGGGAGGTGGAGGGGCACACGGTGACCCTGAAGGCCTCGAGGCATGGCTTCAAAAGGTGTCAACACCAATTAAATTGTCAAAGCTCTGTCAGCTTCTGAAAAGTCATGCAGACAGGGACAAGACAGTACATAATCAAAGGGCCGCGATGGGTCCACACTGGACCCAGGACACACACGCGTGCCTGACAATTTGTGGTTCATAGGTGAGCCCCCAAGTTCAGACGGTGCTGCGAGGTGTGACTCCCCTTCCACTGGGAGCTCTCCAGGTTTACCACTGGGGGACCTCGGAAACCTTTATGAGCCGATGGACACCGGTAGCCCCCACAGGTAACCTGCCCCAAATATAACTCAAACTAAAACACGTAGCACTGATTCTGTCCATAGATGTACCAGCTGGTAATTGCCCAGTCTCCTGAGTCGAGCTGAACAGCGACAGAGAAGCTCCCGGTAACAAACAACGCTGCGGGGAGCTCTCCTTGTCGGCTGGAGGCTCCGCGAAGCCACCCCTTCTGGCAACAGGACGTTGTGACAGTAATGAATTTGCAGGGGGCTTGTTTTAAACAGTTACACCAATAAGGAGCTGACTTTGCGTTTCCGATTTGGCCTTGGAGAGTGTTAACGTGGCTTTAAAGAGTTTATTGGATCTTGGCAAAGGTACCCTCATCTCAATTCATGAAATGATGTTTCTCTCTCTCTCTCTTTCTCTTTCTCTGTCTCTCTCTTTTTCTCTTTTTTTTTTTTTTTTTTTGCCTACGGGTAACTATGATAGGTATGATCAATTTATTGGATGGTTTTCAAAGTGACAGCAGAGTTGGGGAGGAGAAGAAATGCGTTTCATAGCCAGAGGAAAAAGATCGGGGGAACTGCCAAACTATTTCTCACCTATTTTATTGCTAAGTAATTTTCTTGGTCTGCAGAACTTTTTCACTCAAAAGATCAAGAAAAATGCCTGGGGTTTGAGGGAGATGAATTCCTGCTGAAAAGTAGACTTTAATGACATTAAAGTGCCAAGCCTGGTCATTCTAAAAACAAAACAAAACAAAAAAACAAACAAAAAAACCCGAACACCTCACGAAGATTACTCTTGTCTATATATATATATATTTATTTATTTATTTATTTATTTATTTATTTATTTTGGAGAGGGAATCTTACCTAATATAACGATTAGAATGTGATCATTGTTTTTGGCTCAAACTATCTGATTGCTCTTGATAAATTTGAAATTACTCTTGTATTTTGAAGGAAAGATTAACCAGACATAAAATAATGTGGCCAATTATTGGGAATCAGTTTGACACTGTAATTGGTTAGATTATCTATCAGGTACTTTCTTTTAAAAATATAAAAGTAAAAATGAGTCCAGTAGCCACAGGGAGGCAGACAACTGATGGACACATGTATGCAGATTCGCGCATTGATCCCGGGTTAGTCCAGGGGCCCTAGGCGACCCTGCAATAACAGAGAAAGGGACCTGAGCGCCTGGAGGCAGACGCAGTTCCTCACGAGCGTAAATCTTCTGTGGGTCCAGGGGACAACAGGGCACTGTTCCTCCACTTTTTTTTTTTTTGTCTCCACTTGATTTTTGTGTGGCATCTCTTTATCCATATGTGCTTCCAAAATTATCACGCCAGGGAGGAGGGTCAAGTACCCACAACTAAATGCTTCTCCCTGGAAGTGACACCATCTCTGCTCACATGAAATTAGTCAAAGCAGGTCGCGGGGCTACGCCGGCCTTCCAGGGCGTGAGTATGGCTGTCAGCGTGTCTGAAAGGAGAGGGAACTGGTGCTGTGAAGAGCCCGCCGCGGACCAGTCTCCCGCACATCTGTAATGGGCACTGGGACACGTCCTCCTCTGAGGCACAGGAACTGTCTTAGCCCGTTCCCCGCCTGAGAAAGATGAGGACCCAACAGTGACTTTAGGTCACAGAGGCCACTGTCTCTGAGTCCTGGCACGGGTCTCCTTTGGCAGTGCAGTCCTCTCAGATGGCTTATGTGCTTCTTGTTTGTTTGATTCTGCACAGCCCCACGGACCAATTCCACACCCGCCAGGCTTTCCAAGATTGGTTCCTGGCATAGGTGCTTTCTTGCTGTTTCCTCTCTCTCCCTCCCTCCCCCTCCCCTCCTTCCCCTCCCCACCCCCACCTCCCTCTTTCCACATTTGTGTTTGCGTTCCCATCAAGTCCCTTCGGGTTCTGGGGAGAGCCGCACCATCGGTCTCTTTGCTATTGTGTCCGATTGAGAGGGTGGATGGGGCGCTTCCTTTTAATTACATCTTCAGTCTGAGACCCCTAGTCCATTCCCAGAGCTTACCGTGCGTGGTGGTCATGCCCGTGAACTGATCCTGGCTGCAAAGCTAGACCTCACTTTTCCTGTCTGGCACAAAGCAGTCTCTGAGAAGCAGTTGCTTTTTCAGACCATACTGGTCTCCCAATTGCCGTATTCTTCTATTTACTTTCACTCTTGATTGCAAACCAGTCTATTCTTTTCGGAGATCATCTCTTTTTCTTTTTTGTGCTACCTTCCCAGTGCAGCTGATGTCCATCGGCAGATGCTCTCATTTTCTATTTAATCTTTCTCCTAGAGCAACAAGTTTATTTCTGTCTTATAGATCAGCATAGGTGATAACACAACCAAAGGATGTGCCACCGCCTATGACTGATGGCCATCTTCCAGCCTCCACGGGAGGTGGCCATCCACACCAGCCCCCCCACAGGACCCACGCTGTCTCGCCACATATTTTAGAGTTTTTGTCATGGCAGCATCTAATCCTAGTATAAAAAGCTGTATTAGTCAGCATGGATTTGGTTAGGCTGTATCAGTAAACAACCCAAAATTTCAGTGGCTTGCGACACAAAGATTTATTTCTCTCTCATTCAAAGTCCACCAGCAGCTCGGAGAACTGTTGGGGCAGCTCAGCTGTCCTCCCCGCTGGGGCTCGGCCTGGTCCTCCCTTAGCCAGGTGGCCTTCCAGTAGCCACACCAGAGAAAAGGTGGGGCACGGGGTTGAGGACCAGTAATTAAAATGCGTCTTCCTGGAAGAGATACACAGAATTTCTGCTGCCCTCCACCTCTAAGGGGCAGGGGTGTCTATTTTGTGTCCCGAAGGGAAGGAGAACTGGGCAGCAGGGAACAGAGGTCACGTCTACAAAATATGCTGGCTCCAGGGCTGATGAAAGGGCACAGGAGCCGAGGGAGCACTTCCTGACTTCCTAGTTCTGTAAGCACTTTATTTTCTACATTTTTAGAATCACTTGTTATAAACTTACTAGCCCTTTCCCATACTTCAGATGCAGGTTTTAATAATAAATAGAAATCAAAGGCTGGAAATTCATGGGTTTTTTTCATAAGAGGGCAAGGCTTCTGTTTGCTCATTAGCCTTTGCACACCTTTTGGACTCTGTTCCTCATTCACCGCGCCCTGTCCCAGCTCACTGCCGGCACGCTGGATTCAACAGGTGGGCAAAATCTCTGGAAGTTTTGTTTGGAATGACATCACTGGATCCCAAGCCAGGACCAAACCTAGAAATGATCCTTGATCCTCGAGCACAAGGAAGGTCTCGTTTCCATTTCTTACTGGCTCTCCGGTGTCCTCTGCCCAAGTAGATTTGAAACTGACTTTCTTCAGAAGAAAAGCGTTTCTCATTTTCTGCTTTTTGTTACTTTTTAATTATTATTTTTGCCTCTCAGACCCCACCCCTCATTGGATAGAAAGGCAATCAAAAATACCTGTAGAAAAATACGACGTTTTCTTGATGAGCCCATTCTTGTGTTCTGCCTACATTTTACTCTTCTCCAGGCAAAAACACTGATATAATAATAGAAACAGAATGACAGTAACACCTACGTAGAGTCACCTTTTTGTTGTTGCTGTAGGTTCTGTTTAAAAGTAAACTGATGGTATGTGACAATGAAGGTTTTGTTTGAAAATAATATTTCCTAAATAATGAGTGGAGCCTCACTGTTCCCATGGTCAAAAAAATGGAAAACTCAACACTTTCAAATTCACTGTAAGTTTTGCAAAGTGACATTTTATATCAATACTTGCTGAAGACCAGGACAACAGACCTGAGGTGCTCAGTGGAGGAAAAGCCTGAGAGTCACAGTGGATGTATATCTGTCATTCTACCTCCTTGAGTGCACTGTCTGTTGTTTCCTCCGTCCCACCAAAGACGCCTTTTTTCATTTTACCTATCTGTGTTTCATTTCGATATGCACAGCAGCACAGCCAGACAAGCACCTAATTGACAGAGCATAAATGTAAAGAAAACGGCATTGCTTGGTGTCTTATAAAGAAGCTATGAACATAATGTGCTGTCACCTGCACTGCCAGGCACTTGCTTGTCAAGGCTTGTGTGTCTTGCATGGACTCAGCTTATATTTTTAAGAGTTTTCTGTCTCAAAACTTACACAAACAAACAAATATAAATGCAGACCAGTTTTACAAGTTTTTTAAGTAAAACCCAAATAATCCATAAATTTTTTGTGTTTCCTCTAAAATTCTTATTGGCTTATCCTCATAAATTGCCTTATCCTCATAAATCTATCAAGTTCTACCCACCTCTTTATGATTATCCATGCCTTAGGTCCAGAAGACATGAGCGTCTGTTAGAAAAAGTCTATATTGCTTATTGACTTAATTATCAGAGTTACTTTGTCCCTTTTTCCTGTTTTTTTTTTCCTGCTACAAGGACCAGCTTGTATTCAAAGGACCCTTTCATTGCAAGTGTTAGTAAACCAATTCAGATGCTTGTTAGCAGAAAATGTAGTTTATCAAGTCCTGTGATCAAAAAATAGAGACAGATTCAGATGCAGTTTGATCCAGGAGCTCCAACTATGTAATCATCTCTTCCTCTTTTTTTTCCTTTTCCTCTCTAGTTGCCTTTCCTCTCTTGTTAGTCTGCTCTTTGGCTTCATTCATGGTTCCTTCTGTGGTGGCTGCAAGAAGTTGAAAAGCTCTAGGCTTACGTCACCTCAAGCTTGGAAATCTGATTAGAAAGTTCTATTAACTTCCCAAATAGTTAAAAGAGGTTTTAGGATTGATTTTGATCCATTGGATCTGGGTTGTTGGATTTGCATCCATGCACCAACTGCCGTGGCCAGGAGAGGGCGTACTCCTGAACTAGACCTGGGTTACAGGGCCATCTCTGGAGTCAGGGGACTGGGTTCAAATCCTCCCTGAGTCCCATGGACCCAGGAATGAAAGATAGGAGTTAGCTGATGGCAAACCTCAAAGTAGTGATCAAAAAGGAGAGGTTAGGGCAGGCAGAGAGCAATGCTGTGTAGTAGGGAACTCGCCCGCACGCAGCAGCAGGCACAGCTTTGCGGCCCTGCACACTGACACGTGGTAAGGGTGCTTGGTGGAGCCCTGGTGGAGCCCTGCTTTCCAGAGCTGGTATAGTTGCAGAAACTGCACAAGTGCTTCATTCAAATGGTCGTTAGTTCTGTTTACAGAAGTTCAGTTTCCAATCAAGCAGGAAGATCAGAAGTAAAAAAGAAGAGGACAGACTCTTCAGACTGGCTGGGTTTCATTGAAGAAGAGAAATAGTGGTGTTGGTGGGTTGGGTTGAGGTTGAAACAATGTTTTTGGAGAAACTCTGAGCACCTAATCGTTGACTTCTTTTTTTTTCCCACTTCCAGGTTCTTGAGAATTTTATGTAGACAACGTTTCTCCACAAACACCTAATAAAAATGGGGACTAGGAAAGAGAGGCAGAGAATTGTACGTAGATTTTTGAGCTGCCGCCTGGCTTTTTATCAGACTCGCACTCCGATATTCCACAGGCTGCCTGATGTCTCTTCGTTCTCATGAAAGTACTATGCTGCCTGTTTTAATGACTGCTGAAGACAGGCTTGCTTTTGAAGCCAGCGAGAGTTGTGAGTCCTTTAAGCTGAATCTTGCGTCTTTGAAACAATTAGACGATTTGCTTAGTTCAGTTTGCCATTGGCTGTTTGCATGAACTTGAGGATTATAAAGAGACTTAGAAAACAAACTGAAAAAAGTTTTCAGAGCTGTCAGCTCCCTTCCTTCATGCAAAAGAACAATTATTCAGCATAAACCGTGCTTTTTCGGTGTAGAATGACTGATCCCACAAACTGTGTTGAATGAGAGTGTAAGTGGTATGCATCCTGGGTAAGGCTTGGTGTTTTAATGAGATAAAAAATGGTTATTATTTCTTTGAAGACATATCCTAACAAAACGTGTGTGTTGACTAAATCTCTGAACCATCTGATGATAGCTCATCACTCCTTTCAGGATAAAGATATCAGTTTATATAAACAAACTGAACACTCAAATCTAGGGTTTTATTTTATTTTTATTTATTTATTTTATTGATGTACAGTTGATTTACCATGTTGTATTAGTTTCTGGCATACAGCATAGTGATTCAGTAATACACATATACCTACATATGTACATATTCTGTTTTTGTTATAAACCCTAGGATTTTACTTCACTTTTTTAATTTTTAATTTTTTATTTTTTAGTGGAATCCATTAAATTGAACTCAGGAACTTGTGCAGGCCAAGCAGGTGCTCTACCACTGAGCCCTTACCCCCTCCCCAAAGCCTAGGACTTTAAAAAGAATCCCAGCATCCAACACTGAAGTGGGACATTGGATATATTCAGAATGTATTTGTTGAATTAATATATTTTTAGTAGAGTTTGAGTCATCGAGAAAGGTTACACTCCAGGTGTGATCAAAGCGGTGGAGTCAAAGAGTGGGAGGGCTTGGTCATGGAGCTGCTTGAAGAATGAACTGGAGTGAGGCCTGCTGGCTGGGCAAGCGGATGGAGGAGGAGGGAAGGTGGGCGTCAGGAAGGAGGGAGGCCTGGAATGGAAGGAACCACCCATCAGCCTGCGATGCCCTGAGAACCTCCGGAATCCAGCGGCCGCAGAGCTGGGAAGCAGAGGAGGCAGTGCTGGGGGCCAGGTCAACCTGGTGCCGCAGGACCCGGACTCTCCGAGAGCCTTGCCGGCCGGCGTGGCCCACGTTTTGTCTCGTACAGGGGCTAATAACCAAACGTGTGTGTTGACTGAATCTCTGAACCATCTGATGATAGCTCATCACGCCTTTCTAAAAGCCTCACTGATGCATCCTTGTTAGGACAGAGTGCAGTCTCACCCCTCAGCTCGGAGGAACAAGCGGCTTCTGTCCTCCGCAATGTCCTTGGGCCCGTGGTGCTCCGGGGCTGCCGCCTCCGGGGATGCCGCCTCCGGGGATGCTGTGCGCTTTGCCCGGATCCCTCAGCCCTGTGCCCAGCTCCCAGAGCCATACCCCTTTCTGGAGACAAGGCAGATGCCTCCTTCTCCACAAAGGCTTTGCCAATGCCGACTGCTTCTCTAGCTTGCTCCCAGGGAAGACATCTTCTTTCTCAGTTGTGGTTTTAAAATGCCTCCTTTTTCATTTTCAGCATTTCTTACTTCTCTTTTGAAGTTTAATTTTATATATGTGTATGTCTCTGTATGTATTCACATAGGCCCATACTACGTAAAATATGCGTGTGCAGGTATGTATGTAAATCTCACTAGTAAATTTAAGAACCTAGACCACAGGGGCTGCTATTTATATATTTTATTAATTTCTTCCAGTGGCATCCAGCACAGCACTTTGTGCTTGGTGGTCTAGCTGGGAGGGGCAAGCACCATATGATGGAGAGACAGTGTAGGCAGTGCTTTCTGCAGACTGATTTTTTTTTCAGGGAGCTCATCAACTTAAAAGAACCATTTTGGGCTTCTCAGAATGACATGTGACTTGAGAAATAGATCAACTAGCACAGTGATTTTCAAGTGGCTACTGAGTAGCAGTTAGGGCCAAACTGTGAACCTTTATGGACCACTTTTAAAACTGCAGACTCTTAAAAGAGTTTGCTTGAAAGAAAGGGCTAACTTGGGTGAGAATTTGGCCAAACACAATGGAAAAAGTCTAAAGTCAATCTAATGATTTTCTGGAACTGTTAGCTGACCTTTGAAAATCATGGTGAATCTAGTGTGATTGTTTCTGGATGAATTCATAAAAATCCCATCTCCTCCAATGTCTGTGCATCTCAAATTTTATTGCACATGGCCCACATCATCTTAGATTACTGAAGTTCATCCTATATTTTATTTTTGAAGCCTGGAGGTATATTTCAGTCTCCCTGTTAGTGCCAGGAGAAAAGCTTTGGCAGTAACATTCAGTGGAAAATCCATTCTCGGATGTGCGGGGTCACAGCCGGCACCCAGAGCACGTGTGAATTTAACAGACAGGTTTAGTGGGCTGGTTGGCAGCAGAGCTTAAGACGCTGAACTCAGTAGTTTCACAGACGCTGACGTTATTCAACTTCTGGTAAAAGGCATTGCCTGTGTTGAAAGTCTGGGCCGGTTTTAACCACGTACGGTAAATGAGGCTCTTGAAGCCTCGGCAGTTCTGCATAATCATAACCATATTCTCTGAATCCTTGGAAAATTTTATCAGAAGAAAAACATGATTCAAGATGTTTAGCTATTCTCAGCTTACAAAACAATGCTATAAATTCTAGAAATTGCAATCTGAGAAAGCGAAGTATTTACCACTTTACTTTTTAAAAAACGTATTTTACTTTTAGTCGATTTTTGAAAAGAGATCTTTTTGGACCACAAGTGGTCACAGTCCTGTATGATATTTAAGCACTGTTACTGGTCCTGCTGACGGGCAGATTTCCAGAACGCGCCATCAGCGTCCCCCTTTCCTTCGTCCGTCCTCCCTTCATCTCCTGAGTCTGGTCTTCATCTTCTGATAGTCCTACTCTGGCCCGAATCAAGGACACTTCACATTCCTGAATATTAATTCTGTCGGAGCTCTTGAAAAGCAAAGCAGTTGTTTTGACATTTTAATCTTTTTTCTTTCTCTTTCCCTTTCTCTTTTTTATTTTTTCATTTGTTTCTTCCTTCTTTCTTTATAGCTTGAAATCTGTGATGTTCTTTATATCTTGATTTCTTTAGGATTTCAGGTAATTTACTGTATTGAAAACATTTGTGTTTTCAGGTAGGAGAAAATTTGGACCTAATTGCAATAAAAAAATCATAAAAATCAACATTTGCTTCTAGAACATTATTTATTGCATATATAAATATACATATATACGAAAGTTTTAATTTCCGTAGGACCTGGGGTTGGAAAGGACACACAAGCTTTCCTTCGATGTTTGAATCCTTCTGTACAAGAGTTTCTCCTTTTCTACCACAGGTTACTAATCCAGCCTCGTCCGGACCATCTCCAGTGTGACAGCAATTTCTCTCCATCTCTTTGCTCCACAAGAAGGACCTTCTGCTCTTATTTTGAGGCTCAATTTGTTTTTTCATCTGTCTTCTGCCTTCCCATCCTACTTTCCTCTTTTTTCTGCTTGCGGCCATTTAGAAAAGGCAAACTCTTTTTCTTTTTCCCCCAGTAGCATTACTTCTTTTTAAAATTGAAGTATAGTCGGTTTACAATGTTGTGTTAGTTTCTGATGTACAGCACAGTGATTCAGTTGCACACACATATTCCTTTTCATATTCTTTTTCATTATAGGCCATTACAAAGTATTGAATATAGTTCTCTGTGCTAGACAGACTTTTGTTTTTAAATAGGAAAGCACTTCAGATATTTTAAATATAGTTTCATAAAGTATCCTCGAAGGGTACACAAAAACGGTTAAAAATGACCACTTTTATGAAATGGGACAAAGAATGGGGAGAAGACAGTAATTAGCACTCACTGGATTTAAAGCACAGACATAGCTATATTTTAAATTTAACTTAATTGTAATAAATGCTATTATTTTAAAAGAACTTACATCCTCTGACTCTCCTTCAAAAATTGAAGTGCTTACAGGTTTCCATCTTTTCCTCACATAATAATAATTTTGAATACCTGCTGATTCTTTTTTATTTTCTCCGCTGGTGCTCCTACTTTCTTTTGAAGTGTATTGAGGTGGCAGCCAGAATGGAACCAAAATGGTACATTTCTTGGATGGTGATTCAGTTGTGAGAATGTGTATAGATCTCTGTGCATTGATTCATACGTTCAGATCAGGTAGCATTTCACAGACAACCCTTAGCGTGGGACAGTGGGGCTATCCAATCTTAATAGAAGAAATTATGACAGCCACTAAAAGTGGAACAAAAAAGGATAGTAATAGAAAAAATGCCTTAACAATATGTCATTTTCTATTCAGGATGGAAATGATACGATCTTGATTTTGAGGCTGTGGGTCTTCTGACCAAATTTTCTCAACTGAACGGAGAAAAAAAAATCTAGCAAATTATTCTTCAAAACTTAACAGGACAAAAATACAGAAAATATGCATTTAAAGATGTATTTGTTTTCAAATGCATGATTTTTGTGGTGGCTGTTAATAAAAAATCTACTTTCCTTGAGAAACATCTTGCCTGTTTTAATTTTTGAATTTGACTAATTAAACATTTTTTCTTTTCAGTGATATTGAGATATTCAAAACAGCAGCATCTTAAAGGGCCAAGAATTGCTCCCCCCGCCAAAAAAAAAAAAAAGACCAATGTTTTATGGTGAAATTATGGCAAGTGCAGAGTATATGTAACTGCAGTCTGAGGATGCCGCGGCCTTCCCGAAGGTAGAGAGCACTGCACTGTGTCAGCTCCGGCTGGGAGTTCGGCTCGTTCTCGGGGGTGATGTCATGGCAGCCAGCGAGGGCCTGGGAACGGAGAGGGGCGGGCAGGATGCTGCGGGGCAGGACTTGTGCTCCTTGCTGACCCTGTGAGTCAGTCCTCTGAGTCAGCGCATGACACGTAGACGTGGAATCCCATGAGCAAGGCTCGTGGAATGGACTCGGCCTGGGGGACATTCGTGGATGAGGGAGTTCTGCATCCTGAGTCGCTCAGGTTCTTACACTGAGCCCCCGCAGCTGCGTGTCAGCTGACCTCCCTGTGCCGTTTCTCCATCTGTGAAGGGAGGAGATCAAACTCCATCCATAGGACATTTTCTGTTTTTGCCCTTTTGCAATTATGGGGAATCACAGTGGAAATCTGAAAGGTGACACCCAGGAGGAAAACCAAATAAAAACACTCGCAAAGTGCAACGCCAGCAAGCCTCTGGGTTCTCGAAGTTTCACAAAAATATGAGTAACTATTGTTCCTAGCTGACTTCTTCTTCTCCTCCTAGTGGGGACGACGCAGTCATGAAGTGAGAAGGTTTAAAGGGATTCGACCTGAGAGGAGCTCTGCCAACAGTGGGAGCCCAGACCATCGCAGTCTCCCTTTCACTCTCATAAATCTGACATAGAGTGGTCCCGACTTGCAAAATTTCTCTTTCCTTTCAGTTTCTGCAGAAAAATGTAGACAGAAGAGCTAAACATGATCTGTCTGTAGATATTCATGATTGAAAATGGATGAAAGTAGTTTTAAATATCCAATCATTTAACCTGTTGGTTTTTAAAATAGTTCAAAATTTCCACAGAACTCAGTCAATATTTTAAATCCGTACAGGATTGCAGGGCATTGATTCTTAATGTGTGCTTTAAAATGTGCAATATTTTCTGTTCAATTTAGTGTTTCTACAGTCTTAGTGTCTGTGTTAGAGTGAAAACTGATATACATTATGCATGGAAGGCATAAACATCCAAAGAGTTGACTATGGAACCAACAGCTAGCTTCTTCCGTTATGATTCAAATCTAGTTTACTTCAAAGTAAAATGCTTCAGAATAGAGCTCTTCTTACTTAAACTGCGAAGGTACTTATTCTTGTGGCAGAATTCTATGGGTGTAGAAATATTTCAGGAAAAAATAAAACAAGTTTTTCTTTTTAAAGGATAAAATGTAACTTTTTTTTTTTAAAGTGGAGGGACTGGGGATTGAACCCAGGACCTTGTGCATGCTAAGCATGTGCTCTACCACTGAGCTATACCCCACCCCAAAAATAAAACACATTTTGAGATTCTTAGGATATAATCTTTTCTATTGTCAAATTAAAGTCACTGGTAACTAGCAAGTTAAATTTATTGAGGCCAGATTTATGAAGCATGGGAGGAGAATCTGTTTTCTGGAGAAATCTCATGAAAAATTTGAGAGTTGTGGAATTATGCTGATTCGGAAAGAATGTTCAAATAAATAGAGAATTAAAAGAGTGATTTTATAGCACAGGGAAATATATTCAAGATCTTGTAGTAGCTCCAGTGAAAAAGAATATGAGAACGAATACATGTATGTTCATGTATGACTGAAAAGCTGTGCTGTGCACCAGAAACCGACACAACATTGTGAACTGTCCATGACTCAATAAAAAGAAAAGAGTGATCTGACGGCCAGTGGACAATGATCCTTGCTTGTATATGGGGGGACAGTCTTTGGAATTAAAATTAGTTCCTTTGTGCAGTCTGCATCTTAGAAGAAAAACTAATTTTGGGACTTGGGGCCAAAGAGGAGTGTGATGTCAGAGCAATACAACTGAGTTTATCGTTTTGTCTTTTTAGTGAATTCTTCTCACAGCAGGGACTATTCGGAAGTAATCGTGGGGACATTGCTGTGGCTTGGTTTACATCCGCCCTGGCTCCACAGTTGAAATGAGCTGGGCAAGCTCCCGAGACTGGACACTCCCTTAGGCCATGAGAGCTTCCTGGCTTTATGCTGGCCAGAAATGACAGCACAGAGTGTTTTTACAATAACCCCACTTTTGGGTAAAAACAGGAAAGGGAGAGGCATGTTAAAATTAAATATTTTATAAGATGAACAGACCCAAAAGAAAATAGAGTCGTTTCCTTTCAGTTGGAGGAAAACTAAAATTGAGTCTGATTATCCAAATTATTTCCTTGCCTGTTTTGGAAAAAGTATCCTGAAACACCCTTCAAAGATGATCAGATTTCCGTTCTTTTTTTCTCTCTGAACCTGGACTCCCAAGCGCAAGTGACGGTATTTAACTCAGCACTCGGCCCTGCTTGGAACACTCACCTGGTTGGAAAGACACACCGCAGGCAGGCTGCCGATGCCACTTCTCAGGATCAGAGCCTGTGCTTTGCGGACTTGGGGATGCTTCCCCTATTGCTTAGCACTGAAGCAGGTTCCTGGAGCCTGTTTTGTTTCACCATGTCTCCGCGGCAGCAATCAGCTGCTGCATACCACGTATGTTTTACTTAGCATTCACTGCCTGTGTCATTCTGAAGTCCTAACTCTCATATTTCCTAAATGACGGAAAGAAGCCAGCCCCTATTGTTAATAAATACAATATCATTCCGCAGACTGTGAAAGGGACAGCGTCACTAGCTAAATGGACTCTCAGGAAAGCGCAGACCATCCTTCGCCTCTTCGCATTTTCCTTGGGGCCTGTTCTGGGGCGGACAATACCCGCGTTTCCTGTGTCTGGCCGTCAATGCTGTTTCCCTCCGTTCCTTTTGAAACAGCATCCATTTTTCTTCTGACACGACTGTTACCCTTTCCAGCGTGGCAACCTCGGGCGAGCAGCAGACATCAGTAAATGCTATGCTTTTTCTTTAAGGCTTTTCAAATTTTAATTAAAAAGCCAAGCTCTCGCTGATCACCTGCAGGAGTGCGACTCTCCATGGTTACCTGCCGCCCGGAGCGCGGGGCGCTGAGGAATGCTGATGAGCGCGCCGGCCGAGCCGAGCGGGCGCTGCTGGGGGCGCCGTCCGGCTTCCTCGGACGCACGTGCGGGCGCACAGGGAGGCGGGGCGCGGGAGCTGCGCGTTCCACCTGCCGTTGTCCCCTCCTGGCTCCACAGTGATGATCAAGATGTACTCTGAATACCATGTCAACACTGGGGGAAGAAAGGTTTTCTCTAGCCGCAGGAGAAATGACCTGCAGCACCGGTTTGACGGTCACCTCGATGACGCTGATCCGTTTAAGCTGTGGATAATCGTCACGATGGTCACAGGTGCGTGTCTGGGGGAGACAGCCTTTTCTGTGAAGGAGGGTGGCGTCTGAACCCAGACAGCAGACCTTACAGGAGAGCTTCGTGGTTATCTTTTTGGAGAATGAAAGAGAAAGTTCTTGGCCCTGTGTTGTCTCCCAGACACGTGAACACTGGCCTTCAGGCAATTTGAAAGAGAAAATAAAATTCAGTGGATAAAATCTTAGACCTTCATTTCTAATGAAAGAAAAAAAAACCTAAGATAATCGTGTTTCCAAGGGGTTTTATCTTCTCTTCAACTCAGCTCTGAAGGTTAACGTTGGAAAAAAAATAATTGTAAAAACAAAAGACACCTGGCACAGCAGAACAGTAACCCCCGCGTCGCGGCGAAGCTGTTCTTTACCGCAAGCTCCCTAACCTCAGGGTTTTTTTTTTAAACTGAAGATAGTGTTTTGTATAATCGTGGAATCACCATGTTTTTGAGCTTCAGGGACCTTTGATAGAACATACCCAACTCAGAAAGTGAGACGTGGAGAAGCTGTCTCTAGCTCCAACCACACAGTGAATGGTGAATGAAGCTGGGAGTAGAACCCAGGGCCTGGACCCCAGGTTTCTCATTTGGAACAAACAATTCAAGGCAGTAGATACAGTACTTGATTCTAAGATGGGTCGTGCACAGGGCAGGGTGCACAGGTCAGAGGATTCTGTCCTGTGCTTGGTTATGATGCAGCATCTGCAGCACTTAAATCGTGCCTGGTGGCTCCCCGCCTCCATGTATTTGTTGAATGAATAAATGAATGGGCACATTCTTATATGATTTGAATATTTCAATTTGCTTTCAAATATTTAAAATGCTGGACCACCCAATAAGATAATTCTGCACCTTTTTATTTTGGCTCATGCTGGGTGTGCCTCAGTCTAGAGGTTTAATTGGATGTGGTGACTTTGACAAATGTCTGGTAATAACGGGGAACCACTGTTATCCTAACTTACCGAGCCATGTGTTATAGACTAGTTACCTTATCCTTCAGAGAAGCAATTACGACACACTTAAGCAATATTCATAGAAAGCCCAACATATAAGAATCAAAGGAAAAAATGAAAACAAAAATATAGCCCCACTGAGTAAGTAGCTACCCTATTCCAGGCACATACGTTTATGCAATTCCTACAACACATCCATAATTTGATACTGTCTGCATGTTTTAGAGATGAGGAAACCAAGTTTCAGAATGTGTTAAGTAATTTTCTCAAGGTCATAAAACCAGTAAGTGAAAGAGCTAGGGTTTGAACCCAGTTTTACTACAAACTCTGCTCTTTCCAAAACACTGTGTTTCATTACGACTTCCAACCACAATCTCCTAATCTCTGTAACATGGAAGTCCACACACTTCAAAATCAGTCCTCTTCAGTGACCTGATGGAATGATGGTCATTTGCATCACTGTGTGGGCAACATTATCTGTAAAGTGTGACTCTTCCAGCTACTGACATCCTACTTTGTTGGGGTAATCGAGGAAGACTTCCTGAGGGGGTGACCTTAGAGCTGAGGCCCAAAGAAGGAACAAGGGCCAACCAGGCTGCCGTCTCGCAGAAAAGGCAGAAGGAGCAGGTGCAAAGTCCCTGGGAAAAAAATAAGCTTCTTGTGTGAAAATTTGATGGAGGACCCCAGTACCTGGAGTGAAGCGGACGGGAAACGACAGAAATAGAAGATGACGTCACAGGAAGGGAGGAGGCATTCAGCTCTTACAGAATCTTGTAGGCAAAGTGCAGAATTAAGAGTGTCTTTAATCACAGTGGGAAGAAACGCTACAGTTTTAAGAAGAAATGGTCTGTGATACCATTTATGCTTTAAAGAGGTCACAGAGAGGATAATGCACCGAGGCGAGCGGAAGGGAAGGCGGGGGATAGTTGAAGAGTTAGGCCGCTTAATTTGTGGACACTCAGTGAATGCCTCACTGGGACAGAAAGCAATAATATAACCTCATGTGAAATATGGCCACTATTTTAAACTAAAAAAATAAATAACAAAAAACGCCAGAGTCACAGTTCATAGTAAGGTATATATCAGAGTGCCATTCAAGAAACAACATACGTTTAGAAGAGAAATGATTTTAAACAGTTCTGAGATTTCTTCTTCAGATCATTTGGATAGGCTGTAGGAGGGGAAAAAAAGAAAGAAAGAAAAGGAAAAGCCACAATGAAAAGCACGTCAGACTGAGTGTTTGCCACACCTTTTCCCACGTGGTGAGAAGTCACCTCTCGCCCAACCTGCACCGTTCTCCTGAGCGGAATGCCGCAGGGAGCCCAGCCCTTCCCACCCCCTTGACTCTTTCTCTTTCACACTAAAGTAAAAACATGTAAAAATAAAATTTGATTTTGGGTAAAAAGAAACTGACCACAGCATAAGAGCCTGAAAGATAATCATTATTAGAAATACTCTGATTTTGCTGCGCCTTTATTTACAGTTTGTAAGTGACGGTGTGTTTGTGTGTGAGTGTGTGTGTGCGTGTGTGTGTGTGTATAAAGGCTTTTTCTTGTCTTCCAGTAACAGCTGCCCTTAGTTTTCTTAGACACAGCGTGTGGGATTTTTAACCTCTTTATTGAACACGAGCATCAACACATATAATGTTGATTAATAACCCAAAATACCAGAAATTTAAGTTTGTTCTAAAATTGGTGAGAGGTCTTTTGCTGAACTGACTTATGAAGACTTTTTCTGTCAGCACTTCAGTTTCCCACCTTGCCTTTTGCCCAGAACTGCTCAGCAGTCCCTCCTGTTCATTCTCCTCCCTAACTTACTGCTCTTTCTTTCCTTTTGCCTTTAAAACATAAATACTGCATTTCTACTGCATTCATTTTTCCTTTTCAATACTTTGCTTGTAACTATTCTTTATGTTTTTTTTTTTTTTACCTATTTTCAACCTTCCTCCAATCTCCTCAAATCCAGAAATACACTGAGGGGAAGAGGGGTGCAGGAAGAGATGTCTCTGGCAGAGTGACATGAATAAATGTCACCTGAACACGTTTGCTTTCTCTTTTCCTATGACTCAGATGTTGGGACTTCAGGCTGGGGGACGCACACCCCCAGGGTCCGTGACGTTTCTTCCGGGCACAGCGTGGACAGAGCGTCAGGTTGTTCCCCCTTCAAGGTGTCCACACAATCATTTACATATTTTACTTCAGTGTTGAGTGTCCCTAATCTCTTCCCTAACTTCCAAGAACCAGGTCTCTGATTTGCTCTGTCATGAAGCACTAAGAACCAATGAAGTCAGGGGTACTCCTGTGGATGAAAAGGCTGAAGTCAAGAGTGCCACTGAGCAATTAACCCAAGGCTGTTGAGAGAAATGGGGCAACGATTTCTGGTTTCTGAAATCAACAACGTTTAATCTAACCACGAGTTGTCTCCATGCATTCCATCCCCATTATGTTTGAAGTAAAGAAAAAGTAAATAATTCTCCAAATAAAATATCTGGGAGCTTGCTCATTTTGCTTTTGGCTTTGAAAATGGCAGGGATGCTGAGCGGCAGAGTGTAGTTTTCCCTCGACAGTGTGTGTCGTAATAGTGAGGGTTACCCTTCTACTTTCCCGTATGCGTCCAGGGACAATGTGGCTAAGCTTTGGCCAGTGAGATGCAAACAGATGTGTCATGTGCTTTAGGGGATAGGCAAGTCATTCCTTTCCCCTTTGCCTCTTCCTGCTGGCAGGGATGTGAACCTAGGGGTGCGCCTTCTTGGACCATATGAATGATGCCAAGCCCCCAGGAACCGCAGAACATCGTGAGAGGACAGGGTCTGAGCTCTTGTGATTTTTTGGACCAGAGCCATGAAGTCACTCAGACTCGTATGAGGGATAAATACTCCACCCTGTGTCTCTGTCGCACTCACATCAGTTTATATCCTATGTAAATAGAGTATCAAAATATCCTGCTGAAACAATGTAATATTCAGACAAATCAACTTTTGAGATTAGGTAGGAAAAAAGCCTGTAAAATGTTAAGTTCAGTCTTAGCAATTTGCATGAGTAGCCCCGCTTACGCTGTGTTGACTTTGTTACGTATGAGAGCTGACTTCTATTTTGGTGAATGAGAAATATTTCATCTTAGCGATCCTTATGGGTGAGTTTACCCTGCGCAGCATAGAAATCGACACACTGAACCAAACGAATTGTTCTGGGTGACAACACTCACATTAGAATCACACATTTCAATACAGAAATCAGAAGCGTGTTTGAAATAGTGATTTTTGTAGTGTCTTGCGAAGTTCCTCACCTTTTGGAAGATGAAATAGAGCAGATATTGGAGATTGCTCAGGGGTAGACCCCAGAAGGGGTATACCCTTCCTGAATCTCTTAATTTTGGGATATAATTTCTACATAAAGCATAAGACTAGAATGGCCAAACATATTAAGTAGCCGTTCTGGACCCTTAATGAGGATAAGGTGCACATGAGGATGGAGAGAGAGTAGAGCCAGGAGGCGCTGTAAGAGCCAGTCGGCACGCTGGCTGGTTCAGTCACCCGTCCCCACACGTCGTACTCACACAGCATCGAAGTGATCGAACTCGTGCTGTAGAAAAGCCATGCATGGCTTCACATCAAAGACTTAAGAAGTTTCTTGAGAATTAAAGCCTCGAATCTTAGATCTGTGAATGCCCGGGGTCTGCAGGATGGCATTGACTGCTTTGCTCTGTTTGACTCTCTGGGGGGCCCCTTCTGACAGGTGCTACCTAACAAGCCTTTAGTGGTGAAGCCACGGACACCAGGAAACACGGGGCCGGAAGCGGCTCGGTTCATGTAGTAGCAGACGCCGGGGGCAGCAGCGGGTTGTAAGTGTCGGGTCTGTCCGACAGCACCCGTGCGATTTCCTGGTTTGTGGCTCACACCCTGAAGAGGTCCTGCTTGGCAGTATTCAGGGCTACGGGCTGATCACACACACTGAAGGGTCTCTGGGTAGACACTGTGCTTACATCCCCGGTGACTCTGGGAGCACGCTCGCCACTGTAGCTGCTCACTGGAATCCTCAGATAATGGCCAGGCAGCGGCAGCAACAGAGGAAACCCAGGCTGGGAACTGCTCCGCATCAACCGAAGGGCCCCAAGTGGGATCATGTGTGAAAGAAGTCTTTCCAGGGGGACCGGCACTGGCCTCCTTTACTGAGTCCTTGCCCAGGTTCAAAGGCTTGCTAAGTACTTTCTATGGATTATCTCACTGAAGCTTTAAATAATCAAATGGCATAGTCACCATTATTTTCTTTTTTCTCACCATTATTGATTTAAAAAGGAAGCAGACTTAGCGAGTTTAAGGACATTGCCCCCAAATCACATAATCGATCACCGACAACGCCAAGACGCACATCCCACTTTGTCTTATTCCAAAGTTCACGCTCTTGATAGGAAGTGTCAGTCTACTTATTAACAGAACAAATAACCATATTCCATTTATTGTAAGAAATGGAGTCAATGCGATGTACATTTTCACGACACAGTGGCTTGGTGTCTTGTCCAGGCAAGGTCTTTCCTAAACAAGCAGTTGAATCTATTTAGTGTATATAGTCCCTCCTGAAATGTCCGTTTTCCAAAGATTTTACTCCTGTTATGGAAGCTTCTGGCAAAATGCACTTGGTCGCCCAAACACGTCGCACAGTATCCCGGTGGGCTTTGCTGTTCCTGTGGAGATGCTGGGACACTCTTGTCAGCGCTGCTTCCATCAGGGGACCCTCTCAGGCTCGGACAGCTGTGCGATGCCATTGGGTGACTGCAGGTGTCTGGAAGAGAAGAAAGTGCAACTGGTTTCCTCTTTGCCCCTAATTGGACCGATGTATCAATGATCAGAAGTTAACTCCACATTTGAGAAATAGTTAGACTTTGGAATTGAAATGTTATCTCTGGAAGTTGAAATAGTGTAGCCACATCAATGTTTAAGGTAGGGTATACGTTTGTGGGGTTGAAAGGTTTAAAAAAGAAACGAAGTTGGAGAAAGGGAAGAGGAATGCACACTTTATAGGATGTTATAGCACATGAGTTATTCTGCAAACACGTGGGAGAGAAAGACGGGACATTTTGGATTTCCCTCAGGAACTCCTTACTGACGACAAACCATTGAAAATATAGTCAAAATGGTGTCAGTGTGGCATATAGTTGCCTCTTTCAACCATTTCTAGAAACTCAGATTGATTTATATAAATAAGCCAAATAGAAGACTTTGCCTTTTAAGTGAAAAGTAACTCAGTTAAAAATGTTTGTCTCAGTGGAAATTAGGTAGAACACCTCTTTTACAGAGACTATGTTTATTTAGTATCTGATAAATAAAATAAGATGTGACAGTCTTACATTTACACGTGGCTAAAATTGGGAATAACATGCAGTCATTAAAATAATACCTTAAAAGAATATTTATTAGTATAAAATTTAGGAAGTATGATTAAGGGGAAACAATTGTAAGATATTATATAAACGTGAAATGTGGACATTATGATTCCATTCATAACATCTCTCCACCTGTCAAGAATAATATAGAAAAAAAAAGGAAGTATTTATTATACAGGAAAATGTATCATTTTATTCTGGATGGTGTTTTCCAAATTTTGCAAAGTTTCTACAATAAACATTTGTCTCCTAACAGAAACATTTTATAAAACTAAAATTAAAACAAATGTTTCCTAAGACAATACTTAGATGAGACACTGGCGATAGAATCCACCTTCTCTTGGAGGAAGTTTCGAGGCCAAGGACAAGGGGTCCGTGGGGCTGAGGGGGACAGTGGTGGGACTGCGACTGAGGAGGTGACTTGGTGTGGTTAGGAGATTGGTTACACACAGAGGGGTTGAGCAAATAAGCAAATATATTGGGTCTTTCTAATGATTATATTCGGCTTTTGCATCTTTGGCAGAAATGGGACAGAACTGACACCGAGTTCTCACTGCATCCGTCTGGGGCTCACAAATTTCACTCGTGGTGATGCTAACTTTGATCACTTGATTAAAGTGGGCCTTTCAGCCTCCTTTGCAGTAAAGTTTATTCTCCTCTTTGTAACTAACAAGGATTTTGTGGGGCAACACTTTGAGGCTCTGCAAATGTCTTTTTGCTTATCAATGTTCTAACCTAATTGATTAATATCAGTATGAGTTCATGAACTCCTATTGTATTCAATTCTCTGTTACTGTCATGCCTTTATGACCGAGTATCTCAGATGTCGTCCCAGTGGATTCTCTTCAAGCTGATCCCCATGTCCTTATAACACATCCCCGCCATTCCTGGAGCACTTCCTTACTTTCTGGCAAAACCAGATGTTCAGATTCGTCTGTTATTCTCATTGCCCCGGTTCTGGGACAAGCCCCTTCTGCAGAGTCCGGGAGGAACACGGTATTTAGAAACCGAGATCTGGGCGCAGGGTGTTGCCGCAGGGACACTGCTGCTCCCTCTGCCATCTGGGTGGGCAAAGCAAGGGAACATACAAACGGAGGCACAGATACAAGCACTCATACATTTATATCTGCACTACTTTTTCTACCTGGCTCCATATACTACAGAAAAAAATGCGTTCACATCAGTATTTCCAATTGCAATTCAGCACCACAGTGTTCATTCTATGATTTTCCTTTTCCCTGTGTATGACTCCTCCAACGTTGTCCCGTTGTTCTTAATATGCTTAGTCATGTAATCAAGCCCCTGTATGCAGCCAGTCTCCAGCCGCCAGCCCTCGCCCGGCACAGGAGGCCTCCTCATTGGCTCCGCTCTAAGACACGTTGCCGCTTATCAGATACATGATTTGCAATTATTTCTCCCATTCTGTAGGTTGCCTTTTCATTCTGTTGATGGCTTCCGTTGCTCTAAGAAGACTTTTAGTTGGATGTAGTCCCACCTGTTTATTTTTGCTTTTGTTTTCTATGCTTTTGGTGTCAAATCCAAAACGCAGCACCAGGACCAATGTCTACACGCTTACCCCTGTTTTCCCCCAGGAGTCCTCTGGTTTCAGGTCTTGGCTTCTAGCCTTTAGTCCATTTTGAACTGACTTTTGTGTGTGGTGTAAGACGGTGGTCTGTTTTCCTTCTTCCGCAGGTGGCTGTCCGGTTCTCCCAGCACCAGTTATTGAAAAGACTGCCCTTTCCCTGTTGCATATTCTTGGCTCCTTTGTTATAAATTCGTGGACCGTATACGCCTGGGCTTACAGAGAACAGACTAGTGGTTGCCAGAGGCAGGGGGTAGAGGCTGGGCAAAATGGGTGAAGGGGGTCAAAAGGTACAGATTTCCAGTTACAAGCTAAACAAGTCCTGGGGAAGCAGGATTCAGCATGGCGACTATAGTGGACAGCACTGTTGGGTATTTGACAGAGGCTAAGAGAGTAGATCTTAAATGTTCTCATCACAAGAAAATAAACTTTGTAACTTTATGAGGCTGACGGATGCTAACTAACCTTATTCTGATCATCATTTTGCAAAATATACAGATACCAAATCACAATGTTGTACCCCTCCCACTTCTTGCCCCGGCCTCCCTTCTCCATTGTAGAGCTCCAGCTCCTGCCCCTCCCCTGGGCCACTGCAGTCCCTCGTCCCCACCCCCCACCCCCAGCAGGTGCCTCTGTCCCTGGGCTTTTGGATTAAGTGAGCAGGAAGGAAAAGGGGAGGGAGGAAGAAAATGTAAAAAGAGAGAAAAGTGGAGAGCGAGGGGGAAGACGGGATGGAAGGACAAAAAGAGGCATGTTTAAATATTATTATCTTCAGACTAAGAAGCGTTCATTTCTGGAATTTCCATCTAAAAGTAAATCAAGATTCGAGAGTATGTTGAAGAAAACATTTTAATTTGTTATACTTACTTTATACCTGTTTCTCAGCACTGAAGATTTCCCAACTCCTTTATAATATATTTCTGAAAAAAAAAAGTGCTGAACAGATCAGCACGGTGCCATCTAGGCGATTTTTCAGAAATCAGGATTAATAGATATGTACTATATCTAATTTAAGATCTATATCATATATACGTATAAAAATTGATGGCCTATGTAATGTGATTTAGAACAAAATCAGTATGCCGGGCATGTTAAATCATTCAGTTGGCTATTACTACAAATGACCAGCATGCTTCAGTAAGAAAGCTAATCCATTTATTTAATTTAGTAAATATGCATTGAATCCAAATATAATGTACTGTTTTCATATAACACCTAAAATATAAAGAATTTAAAAATCATTTTAACTTAGAAACATTATGGATGTATCTTGTGATTTAATATTCAAAGAAAATATTCTTTAAACTATAAGTCATGCTATAAAATTAGTGGGTCTCAGCCAGAATAGATAGAATAGAATATTTGAGTGATTGCACAAAGGAAGCATATGTGCTGCTTCGTGAAATTTCTGCTGCAGTTAAACGTATGTGTATGTCTGTGAGTTCCTGGATCACGATATGAAATGCTTCTTACTGTTGCTCATTGTCAAAATAATTCAAAGCCACTGATTCAAAATACAATCAAAATTTACTATAAATTAGATGAAAGAGACTTCCCAGTATATAAGTAAATAAACAGCTATCAAGTCAGCAGACAAATTTAACATCACAAGTGAGGTTTTAGAGCTGTAACGTAGGGGCAGTGGAGCTTTGTTCTCGGGGTTAAGGACCCACACTTAGCCTTGCCACCTGCCGGGTGTTGCTGGCGATGTGTGCGCTTTCCCGGGGCTGCTGACGTTTCTGCCCTCGGGTTGGCCCACTGATGGGGTTTCTTACTGTCGATGCAAGTTGCAGAGTGAGCAAAAAAAGAATCTAGAACAAAGCAGTTGTGGCTTTTTTTTTTTTTTGCCACAATCAAACTGTCCCCGGGGAAGAGAACTTATTCAGCGGTTCCTAGTGAGGGACGAGTTCACAGAACCAGAGCTCGGAGGACCTGGGTCTGGTGTGACTTCGGCAAGTCCACCAGACTGAGCGTCTCCAGGGACCGCCGTTTACACAGAGACAAGGTGCAGAGAACAGGTGTGCAGCTCGGGCTCGGGACTGCCATCGTCAGCCGCGGCTGCAGCCCTGGGCACGAGGGTCTGGGGCCTCGGCTTCCTCGCCTGGAAGTGGGTGGAGCACGTGCAGCCTGTTCACAGTCGTTCTTCTTGGTAACGGGCCGTGAACGCTTGAAGAAAGAATCTCTCTGGTACCTTCTCGGTTCTCCTCCCCACTCTGCTCTTTCCCTGTCTCTGGGGCCTAAAGGAGCCTGGCTTTGCGTGCTGTGTAACAGTGACTCAAGGTGCTTCCCTTGGTTGTTCATGTCTTACTGAGATTTTGGAGAACTTGAATGCCTCCTGTGAATTCCCCCGGGCGCTGTCCACCATCCCATCAAGGCAGAAATATGAGGAACACTGTTCACACCTGTGGCGAATGTTCTATGTGTGTGTTTCTCACCTTGGACCATGGATCATGGGACGGACAATGGCTCTTTTCCCTCAGTTATGTTGCAATCACCTTGCTGTGCTGTGTGGACATGGCACGTGGCGTCACAATGCATGGGCAGTTTCGAATCCAGTGTCCAGGTCCATTTTTCCTTCCTTCCTTCCTTCCTTCTTTTTTTCCCCTTCCTTTTAGAGAGTAGGCAGAGGGAGAGGATGTTACCACATTTACAAATAATTTTTGGAAAAATAATACATTCATTTTGTTTGAAATAGATGACTCAGATTTTTAGAGCAGTTTTATATTTACATAAAAATTCCAGACTAGCACAGAGAGCTCTTCTGTATCTTGCACCCAAGATCTCCTATTATTAACATCACGTAATAGCAGACACATGTGCCACAGTCAGTGAACCAGTACTTCTGGTCCATTAAGTGCAGTCCATACGTCACTCATGTCTCCTTGGTTTTAGCCTTCTGGGTACCACGTGCCACTCAGCTGTCTTGCCTCCTGAGGCCCCTCTTGGCTGGGACAGTTTCCTTGTTTCCAATGACCGTGACAATTTTCAGGAGGCCAGGTCAGATATTTTGTCCAATGTTCCCCACCTGGGGTCTGGCTGCTGTCATGGGGAGAGTGGAGTTACGGGTTCTGGGGAGGAAGACCGTAGCCAGAAAGTGCCGTCAGCACGACTTACAACAGCCGCCCTCGGCCACCTGGCTGGGGTGTGCCTGTCGGGTCTCCCCGGTGAAGCCACTCTTCCTTCTCTCTCTCTATCCCGCGCCGTGTGGAAGACGTCTTGCTCAGACCGCACTGAAGGGCGAGCAGCTTGCTCTGCTTCCTTGAGATGCAGTGTGTCCGCGTAAGCCCACCAGCATCCCTCTGGACAGGCGGTTCGCCTAATCTGCCCCACGGGCTGACTTATGCAACTGTTTGCTCACATTAATGAGGACCATGAATATTTACTTTATACTTTGGGGGTCACAGATTTTTTAGATTAAGCAAAGCTCAGCTGGTTTAATGCAGACCCAGTATTTTACCAGCTCAATTCCTGCCCACTCCCTACCACCTACGGGGACTCCTGAGGGTTCCCAGACCTGTCTCTCAAGCACGCTGTCTACTCCCTGGGGATGCCCTTGTCCCCATCTCGCAGTTGAGTGCAGGTCAGTCCTGCAGGCTGTAGCTCATCTCATTGCCTGGCAGTGAGCCCCTCTTGGCTTCCTTGGCCCTTTGTGTGTCCGTCCACTGTGCCGTTTGCCACCTCACCCAGTGTTTGCCTGTCTATCCCCCCAGTGAGTTTGCGAAGCCACTGTGGCCCTGGCTGTCTCTTCCTCACTTCTGCATCCTTCCGGACCTGGCTCCCTGCCCGGCATCCAGGAGGCTCTTAACAGCAGATCTGAATGGATGGATAAGGAGTGAAAGTCTACAAGTGAATGGAACTGGTTTTGGAAGCACTGAGTCCTTTCCAAAGAGGAATGACTTCGCAGACCTGCGGTTAATGGGGTTCACGTGCTGAGCCGTTTCCACCTGCTTGTAGTGATGTGTTTATTCTGATCATCTGATTTCCGGATGCGGCCACCTTCTCAACTCAGGCAGCTCCTGGCCAAGGAACAGTCCTGCCCTCTGTGAGGAGAATGCTGCCTCCCCCCGCGAGGATGGGACCGGGGTGACCTTTGTCTCATTAGCAGGCGGCCCTCGCTGGCCAAGCTAACCGGCCAGGCTACAAAGGAGGAGGCACCTCTCAGACACAGAAGCTCACTTTGTAACATAAAAGCTGCACCCTGTCCTGACACACACAAACTGGCTTGACTGTTTTGACTGTCAAGTCGTCAGGAAAATATTTAATTCAGTAAAAAAGCAGTCGTTAGCCAAAAAGCCTGTCTGCCTTTTTATTTTTTCCCTGCCGAGACTCTGAGTGCTGATTTGACTGGTCTGTGTTTGCAGAAACAGTCACATTTTCCTTGCCAAAAGAGGATGCTTTTTTTTACTGAAATTTAATGAAATAACTGTTACATCATATAAATTCATTTCCTCAAGAATATGTGTCAGACTATCAAATCAATTCAGGAAAATTCTTACCTTTTTTTCTCTGAAATTCTGGAAGGGTGCGCTTGGTTACAAATTAAGTGAATTCATACTGCCATCTAGCGCCTGAAAACGGAATGTCAGCACAACTGCGGAGAAACTGTAAACCAGGCTGTATACAGCGTCCTCAAAGCCACTGGTCTGGTTCAAGCTAGCGTTTTTTCTGGGTTTAAGATTATTACTCACAGTTGATTGGGTATTGATATTTTATCACACTTACTAGTGTGAGTAATTTGGGTTAAATTTCAGTTTGAAAAACATCCTCAAAACATAGCCAGAAACATATACCCCCTTTCTTTTAAGAATATTAAGCATGAAATGAACACACAAGTAAAACTAAACAGTATCACACAAGATAAATAGTGAAAAGCGAACCTTAAATTAAGTCCGTCCCCCCCCCCCCCGCCCCGGCCAAATAGAGTGAAGTCTTCTCTCCCCCAAATAGGGTGAGCAGATCTATGTTTTTGGAAAATACATATTCTCTCGAGTGTGTCTGGGACTAAAATACAGAAAGGAAGATGTTCACTGAGGAAGAAAAGCCAATTGCTTTGCCCTACTTCAAGTAGGCAAAGACACAGAGAAAAAGTTGAGTCTTTTGAAAAAGTTAATGATATCAAAATACTTTTCCATCACGGGTAAACCAAAGTAGGTCAAGTATGTGGCCCAAAGCAGCATGGAATTCAGAGTCAGAGGTTGGCAGAAAAGTTTGGAAAACTCGCAGTTTTTCAAAATCGGCAATTTCTCCATGTTTAATAAAACGATCGGAAGAGGTCTGTCTGTTCACTTGTGGAATGTTGACAGCTTGCTGCAAAAATTCACAAGGATGAGGAACCACAGAGATGCACTTCAATGAAGTATTTTTTTTTTTAAATTTACAAAAAACTGAAGTTTCTATTTAAAAAATGACCACATCATGCCAAGATGAAACATGGTAAAAAAAGTAGTGAAAGTTCTGTCCATGATTCTTCACACAGCTAATGGGAAAGTGATAGAATCCACTGTCTCCTAAAAAGGAAGTTTTGTTATTGCACTGACTTTGACAACCTGACCTAGTAATTCAGAAAAAATCATGTAGTAAAATCTGTAAAATTAAAATACAAAATTCTGGTTTGTAAACATCAAGCTGGCCAAGTCTATCCAGAGTCCTTCATGATAGTGGAATGGAATGAATAATTAATTCACTGCCTTATTAGCTGTGAGGGGGGGAAATTCCAGAACACAGCTTTTACACTTTCACAGTAATTATATTCAAAAGATACAAAGAAAGTCAGTGCAGTCTTCTTTTTTTTGTTTTTCCTCCTTTGTGCAATTTTCAGCTCTTACCCGACTCCTAAGTGCCATAATTGAAATAATACTGGTTTGGAGACCTAGTACAGTTTGGTCATAAGTGTCGCATAGTCTGTTGGACTTCGGTAAAGGTATTTCCAGATGGCATAGTAGTGCACGGCGGCTGCCGTGGCCACGAACAGGTGCCAGATGGCATGGGCAAACGGAATGACGCCGTCACTCTTGAAGAACACAACTCCCAGGCAATAAATTAAGCCCCCACCGGCAAGTTCGTGGAGTCCATCGGTGTTATTCTGTCGACAGAAGGAAAAATGACGTCACGCTGAGGTTAAAAGCCAAAGAGTTCATTGCAACTCCCCCTAAGCCTCCTGAGTTTCCAGACAATGAAGCAGCTTTGCAGAGACAGAATCCTGCTCTGTAAACAGGAGCAACACTGAGAAGTCTGTCTCATACATCGACCTGGATTCCTATCTGAGTCGGCAGTCTTGACTGGACCAAGCAGTCAGGTCACAGGTTCCACGGTGAAAAGCAGCGCCACCTGCCGTCGACCGCAGGTGTAAGCAGGCTGCAGTCACAGCCAGACAGGACGGTCCATTTTAATAAAGTACAATCCCAGCTCTCATCTTCCCCCTTAAAGAGCTCTCTTCCCGACTCAGGCGCACCCACGCCACTCCACCTACAACCCACACCCTCCGTCCTCCTCCGACACTGGGCTACACTAATCCCTTTTCCGAGACTCCTCCCTCTTCTGCGAGCTTACAGCTTCCTCGGGGCTGACCAGGAAGTCACTGCGAGGTGCGACCTGGGGTGCGAGGTGAACAATGGACTTCCAGCCTTCTAGATGCTGCCAGGCCTTTTTGTCTTCGGGCCTGGGAGTTTCTTAGCTTAGCAGGAAATTAACCGTCGTGTGTGCTTCAGCACAAAAAGGAGAACGCATAGGCGGCCCTTGGTTTCCAAAGACCTACAAGGTTCACGGGGCTGTGTGAATGAGAGGGGAGAACAGGGGCAGGGCTCAGGAAGTGGATGAGGAAACAAGCCAGGGTTCCTGGGAACCAGGAAGAGAAAGGTCTCCGGCTCCGCAGGGCGAGTGGAAGCCTAAGCTGGGTCGCGGCAGAGCCTTGAGAGGGGACACGCGTGTGGAAGTCCCAGAGGCCAGGGCACTGACAGCTGCGACGTTGTGAGCCTCAGGGCGGGTCCCTGAGGCCAAGCCTCACAGGGAATGCGGGGAGGCTCCAGGCCAAAGCCACGGCAGCCATGGAGGACAAGAGCTGAGAGTCAGCTGTGAGGTCCAGGGCCAAGGTGAGGATCAGCCCTACTGTCTAAGCTCTCATAAGGACCATGGATTTTGTGGGATCAAAAGATGAGGAAGGGGCCAATTCAAATACCGGACATCTCACCACCCCAGATTTCATTTTCTTTAAAAAGGAAAACACAGCAAAACATAACCCCCCACACGCTATTTCCTAAAGGTTTTAAAGCAATTAATATCCATTAATTACACAATATTCACTGTGTACATGTATTAGGGGCATTTTTCTGAGAGGGTTAAGGTTTTCACGGGAATCGGACAGGGGCATCTGACTCCCAGTGATGAGTCACTCATCCCACACAACCCCCTTATTTCAGAGATGAAGACACTAAGGCCAGAGACACAAAGTAACCTGGACAAAGACATCACTCTTTTCCTCTGCTGAAACAATAAACAACAGACCAAACCAAGCCTGCAGGTTGGTTTTGACACACGTTCTGCTAATAGTTCAAGATACAACACCTGCCTTACCCACTTTCAAAGAACCAGGACATAGTTAATCCTAAAACAAACGGAACAGGTATGTCTTCTTAATTATGGTCATTACTGTGTTTCCATGTACCAGGAACTGTTTGAAGCACTCATTTAATCTTCACAACCCTAACTTAGGTGCTATTTTTATCCCAACTTTACAGATGAGAAAGCTAGAACACAGACAGATTAAATAATTTGACTAAGGTCACATAGCTTTTAAGTGTCAGAATCAGGATTTGAACTGAGAACCAAGGTGGTCAGTTTCCTGAAATTACATTCGCTGTTTTCTTTTTTTGGCAGAGGGTGGGGGGGGGAGGTGGTCATTTTAAAAATTGTTAATTTACATAGTGTAATGCATAGGTCTTAAGTGAACAGGGAGTTTTAATAAATGCACACACCTACGTAACCTATACCCCCACCAAGATACACTAGTATCTTAACACCCTAGAAAGCTCTTTGGTTCCCCTTCCCAATTCTGGACAATCCCTTCCACCAAGGCAACCAGTTTGTACTGCTGTTGCCACAGACTAAGCCTTTATGTTCCAGAACCTCACATAAATGGAATTATGCTGTATGTGCATTTTTGTGTCTGTCTTCTTTTTTGCTCAATATAATGGTTTTGAAATTCACGCATGTGCTAATGTATACGGTCATTCCTTTCTATTACTTAGCATTCCATTGATTTAACAAAATTTATCAATTCTTTCCATTTGGGGGCTATCATGAATTAAAAATTCATACTTATATTATTTTGTAAGTCCTTTCGTAGCTATATGTCTTCATTTCTGTTGGGTAATACCTGTCGAGTCATAAATGTATGCTTAATTTTATAATAAACTGCTAAATGAATTCCCAAAGCGGCTTTACCGTTTTGCACTCTCCCCAGCAATGTGTTAGGATTCCAGTTATTTCACTTCCTTGCTGGTATTTGGTGGCATCAGTCTTTTAGATTTAATTTTAGCCATTCTACAGGGTGTATACTGCTGGCGTGCTGAGGTTTTAATTTTCATTTCCTTGATTTCCCTGGTGACGGGTGACACTGAGCGCTTCTTCAAGGGCTGCTGGGTACTTGTGTACCTTTCTGTTTGTAAAGTGTCTGTTCAAGTGTTTTACCCATTTTTACAGAATCAGTGTTTTATTATTGATTTAGAGTCCTTTATATATTTGAGATACATGACCTTTGTCAGACACATAGAGAGTGCAAATATTTTCTCCCAGGCTGGGGCTTGCCTATCCATTTTCAAGTTCATTTCTTCTGCAGTATCTCATCTGTTGTTAAACCCCTCCAATAAACTTTTTCCTTAACATACAGTTTTCAGATTTAGAATTTCCACTTGGCTCAATTTTTTAATAGCTCCATTTCTTTTCTGAGATTCCTTAACTGTTCCAAAACTCGTTTTGCTTTGCGGAGGAACTTGCATATCTCTCCCTGTGCTTTTGAGATGTAAATATTCTACCCAGGCTCTCAGGAACCTTCCTCTAGACCATTCTTAATTTCTGAGACTGAAAAAAAAAAAAAGGCCTTTTTAAACTCAAGCAGAACTATGAGATCTCTGTGTATATGTGGATGTAAGTATGTCTATGTTCATTATAGATATGAAATGTCTTTACATCCAGATAGTATTATCAAAATTAATTTGGGAATGAGCTCTATTTAATAGTCTTAAGGGAAATTGAGTGCTTATATAAATTCCCAGAAATATAAAAGAAACTGCCTAGAATGAATTTAGGGTTTATGTGATCTAGAAAATATTTAATATTAAATCAATATCTAGTTTTGAAACTAGCTTAAGCTTATTGGTTTAGGGGGTGGAGGGTGGGAAGGGATAGACGAGATTTTAAAATTGTAGAATAGATAAACAAGATTATACTGTAAAGCACAGGGAAATATACACAAGATCTTATGGTAGCTCACAGAGAAAAAAATGTGATAATGAATATATATATGTTCATGTATAACTGAAAAGTTGTGCTCTACACTGGAATTTGACACAACATTGTAAAATGATTATAAATCAATAAAAAATGTTAAAAAAATCTTGTTGGTTTAATTAATATAAACACGTCTTTAGAGTCATCAATATTAAGTATAATACTTTTATTGTACCTAGGTTTACTAGAAGTCAAATAAAATTATATCTGTTGCAAAGTTGTCAGAAAGGAAAATAACTTGATATGATGAAACTTTTAGGTAAATTAAATATAAATGAGATGAGGTTTTTTTTTTTTAAGGTAAACTTGTTAGGAGTAATTTCATTTTATGAATAATTAAAAATAGTCTTTCCAGATTTTGGCAACTTGAAACTATATAAAGTTAAATGAATTCACTGGCTATCCAGGTCATTTCAAATAAAATAAAATACTGGAACATT
Source organism: Vicugna pacos (assembly GCF_048564905.1). NCBI lineage: Eukaryota > Metazoa > Chordata > Mammalia > Artiodactyla > Camelidae > Vicugna > Vicugna pacos. The sequence goes on along the minus strand of NW_027328742.1, from coordinate 15,176,280 downwards.
AATTGCTAAGCAGGTCTAAGTTTACCCACTTTTGTCATCTTACAGGAGGGAAATGGGAAAGTAAAGATGTCTGGCTTTATTAAATGCACATGTTGTAACACATTAAGGGAAGAAATGCTGCTATGAGAAAATGTGTGTTTCTACAGTTAATAGAGTATGTTCATAAGTTTGCCAGCCAGGAAGTACTGGTATGCCAAACAGTTCACAATTACTTGGTTCTTGGTTTTTGCTAGAGATTAGGGGTTTTAAGGGTTAAAATTGTAATATATGTAATTAAAGCTACTAAAATAATAAGGAAAATGTTTCAGTATGCAAGGAAACTAGGAAACATATTTTCAGTAAAAGAAGGTATGAGGAATGGAAAAGTATTTTGCTAAAAGGGAAAAAAGGTAGTTTTGTCCAAGAGCTGGTTGTTTCCAAATGGGAAAGAAAATAAGGGACAAAATAATATGGATACAAAAAGTTAGAAGGTTTGTGGAGAAGGATCACTGAGAAAAGAGTTCCATACATGGTCAGGATTGGCTTAGATTAGATTAAACATAATGAAGTAAATGAATTTTGTTATTGAAAATAGTCTTAAGCAAGACTAGAATTTGGTTTTCTGTCTCTGCTGGGAAAGCAAAGTTTTCTTACAGTGTTGAGCTGCTTTTGATAATAGCTTATGACTTTCTCTGCCTTTTGAGAGATCTGATTGTAACTTTCTATATTTGCCTATGAGATCTTTTATTGTCACTTTGGTTAAGAGAATGGTTATTTCACAGTGACCTATGATCCTATTTGACCAGGTATTTGGAAAATTTTTGATATTTTTGACAACTTCCCAAATAGCAAATACTAACTGAAGTTCTTTTGACCTCTAGCTAACTTTAAGATTCTTCCAAGGAACCCCGAGGCATCTCAGAGAGAGACTAAATTAAATAGGATTATTTGATATGTTAAATGACATGGGAAGCATTGTCAAATGAGTGGTAACAAGTCTCTTCAGGTTATACTGTATGGGTAAATATTAATATAGATTTCTAAAAACTATGGGGAATTCCAAAAAATCTGGTATGTCCTTATAAAATATTATCAGTCATAAGTCTAGTTATGGTAACCAAGTTTTTTTGTCAATTGCATTGTGGTCAGGGGTTTAATCATGACTATTAAGTCTTTTGTCATTTATAGATAGTTATTATTTTACTCTGATGTTTTGCAAAAATGTTTCATCTTCAAGAAGATTCACAGGAAGAACTTTTGACAAGTACAGGTTTCTGATAAATTTCAGGTCATACTGTGGAACTGGATAAGAAAATAAAAGTCCTAATGCAAAAGCTGATGGCTTCATAAGACTATTAACAGAAAGTTTATGTGATGGAACCTTATGAAAAGTTCCAGCATAGCCAATTCAAAGAGCCTATGTGGCCCATTAACCAGACTTATTTTGCAAACAAATTAGTCTTATTTGTATTTGGTAGAAATGGGGGTAATTTTAGAGGGAACAAGATTATGCTTCAGTGGATATTAAATTCTGGTTTTCTTAACTGAGGTCTATATTTACTACCTAAGACTCACTTTCAAGATATCTCCTTGCTGTTATGTTATATTATTGTAAAGTTTAATTGAGATATTAAAAGGACCCTTATCAGACCCTTATGCACAAGGAGCTCTGCATTGGACTGGTCTACAGAGAGGAGTGCTGATGCCTTAAGACATCCATAGCAGGAGGAGAAAAAGACAACAGCAGTGGCAGGCAGTTGACCCAAAAATCCGGACCAGAACTCTAAGACCCATCCTACTAATTTAACTGAAGTGTTTATCAAATGTTTGTCTCCCTATTAACACTGAAAGTTTCCCCAGGGTTTAGGATGGAAAGGAAATTCTCCGGTGAAATTATCACAGAGTATAACTAACTACTCACAATATGTATCATGGCTTGATTTAAGTCTACTGCTAAAAGTGCATGTATAACGTTTGTGTGACAATTTGGCATGATTGATGACATGTACAGCTTATAAAACACATTTCCCCGTTAACATAACTCTGAACTTGTTCACTGTGTCTGATTAGCTTTCCCTCAACGTGGATAACTAGGTAAATATATGAACAAAAGGAGGCCTAGCACCAACGGACATGACATGATGGACCCATAGCAGGCAGCAACCACCCTGTCATTAAGGGAAAAATATTCTGATCTATCAAAAGCTTGGCAATCAAAAGGGGAAGTGATAAAAAAAAATTTCCAGTTGAAGTATGGGGAAGTCATTCTGACTGCTACATGGTTTAAATTTACATTGACCAGAATGGCCTGTTTTGTGGACTGTTGAACATGCATTGTACATCTGCTTTGGCCATTGAGAAGAGGCATGCATTTAGAGATAAAAAATAGAGGACATCATCCCTCACATAGCGTGCTTAACAAATTTTACCCAGCAAGCTTTAAAGAGATAATAATCAGGCTGCCAATCAGCTGAATGCAAATGTTTCTCAGATAAAAAATATGGTCCTACAAAACCACATGGCCCCTGATGTCTTAACAGCCTCTCAAGGAGGAACTTATACTATAAAACTTCCCAAATGCTGTTTTCTATACCTGATGAGTCTTCTAATGTGGCTCACCTTATCATGCAAATGAAAAATCAAATCTCTTTTCGGAATGATCCCCTTCCTAGTTTTGGGAAAATATTAGGAAAATGGTTTGGTTTAGGGCGTCCTTGCCTCAAGTCTTTGCTGATGACGTTGCAAAGATGCTAATTTTCTCTCCTGCTGTGTCTCTCCCACATCTGCTAGAATAATGCTATTCAAGCGAGATTCAGACAGTACTTTGGTGGACCCCAAAACTTACCTAGTTCTAGCAATGACAGACTTCCACTCTTCTAACCAGGGAGACTACAACACCCATTCTCAGCAGAAAGCAATTACAGAAGATAGACCTCTAGACTTAACAGTGAAATATATCAAGGGGGAATTTTGTAAGCAGATAAGGTAGGGGAGTCTTTTGGCTTGACACCCACCAAGAGGCAAACCCAGTTTTCCAGTAACAGAGAGAACACAACATGTGCAAAAGCATGATTTGTTTCAAGACCTGCAATGCCACATGATATAAGTAAAAGGCATTTATGGAGAAGTGTAGTAGATGAAGATGGAGTGGTAAGAAAGGTTCAGATTAAACAAAGGGCTGATGTTCTAGGCTAGGGAGATTTGGGGTTTATGCTGAAAGCAGTAGAGACCCATTGAAACTCTTTAAACACACAAACAAGGGGATTAGTTTTATGTGAAATTCTGTGTGAAGAATTGGTGGGGTGACAATAAGATTGTTGGTTTTCTATATCTGCTCTATCCAGTAGAACTTACAATGATGATAGAAAAGTTTTATATCTGTGCTGCCCAATCTCATGGCATGTAGCCACTCACAACACCGAGCACTTGAAATACAGCTAGTGCATCTGAGAAACTGAATTTATGCTGTTATTTAATTTTAATAAATTTAAATGTAAATAGCCACATGTGGCTAGTGGCTTCCATATTGGACAGCACCATTATATATCCTTCTCTTCTTTATCTGCATTAATAGAGACCCCAATTTTTTAGCTGGGCACCAAATAAAGATCGCATTTTCTAGCTTGCCTTACAACTAAGGGTGGGCCATATGACTAAGTTCTGGGCAATGGGATGGAAGATGAAGTGCAACGTCTGGGTTACGCCTTTAAAGGTAAAGTTGTACTGCCCTCTCATCCATGTCCCCTTCCCCAAAGACTGAACTGCAATGCGGGGAGTATGTGGCTGAGCAGAACAGCAAGATGGACGGAGATGGGCTCCCATGGCTTTGGTCGAGAGCTGCCATTCTAGCCAGACTTTTGAGCACCAGAGAAGTAAAGTTCTATCTCATTTATGCCACTCTTATTCTGGGCTTCTGTCACATGCAAGTTATCATATCAGACACTGTGAGTAAAGCCAGGAAGAGAATTACCAGGTGAAATATGATTAGAATAATCCAGCCAAGAAGTGATGAAGGTCAGAACTAAGGTAATGCCGTCAGAGTAAAGAGAAAGAAGCTAATCTGAGAAGGATAAACAGGCTCTTTATACAAAGCCTGAATCTGTGAAAACTCAAGGAGGAATAGAATTCCATCCATGGCTGCTTCTGTGGGCATTAAGTTAAACTCACAATGCAGTACCATTTAAAAATAGAAATCTAATGAGTAAAGAGAAACAAAAATAGGACACACATTCTTCTCCAGACCCAGCTCAGACTGGCTGCAATATAGATATAATTAAATCAACGAAGTACCTTGACCTATTCAGAAACTGAGAAATGTTTGTATTTTGGACTAAGGGAGGGCAAGCTGAGAACTAACATATGGTACAAATTATAGACTAATTTAAATATGTGTATTTTGTACCTATAGATCACCAATTCTACGTCAATTAAAACATTGATGGCAAGTCTTAAATACGACTCAGTGGAAAAATGAGATTCATTTTAAACTGCAGCATGTCCATTGCTTGTGAACAATTTCCTAAGAGTTAATGATATTTTAAGCAAGTTAAACAAGTTTCCTAGTCCCTTTTTTTTTAACATTGAAAGTTTGCATCAAAAGCTCCCTCCCCTCCTTTTTTTTTAAATGAAGTTACTGTGGTTTGAACCCAGGACCTTGCACATGCTAAGCACATGCTCTACTGCTGAGCTAAACTCACCCCTGCCAAAAGCCCTTTGTTCACACACAAGTTGTAAAAAATTCTGGTTGGATACAGTTTGATTATGAAAGATCTTATAGTATTTTGAATTAATAAAGAAATGGTCCCCTATGCTATACAACCCAAGCCCCAGGGGGCAGAAGTTGTCTTTAACTATGCAAGCCAGTTGTGTTTTATCTGCAGGGTGCCAGAAAGGCTGGCAACAAAACTAGACCTAACCATCTAGATCCAAGATAGGAAGCAAAGTAGGATAAAGGTCCCCAGTTTCATTGCCTTGGTTTATCTCTGTGCTTGTTTCAAGACTACCTGGTATTTAGCGGAGATATTTTGCAGCTATCCTTTGAGAGATATTTGCTTTGAGAGATATACTGTGGTCAACTGCATCAAACCAGCTGTGACTTGACCACAGGAATGCACCTGTGCAGATGAAATCTGGAAGCATCTGAAAGCAGCTTTTGCTTCATTACCATGTTAAGATCCCCATCCAAAGAGGGGATTTGTATTCGGCTAGGGACAATTTGTGCCATGTACAAGGGGGCCTGAGGGCCTGTGTATGCCATCTGTTCCTGGAAAGCTCTGTTTTTTTTTTCAGCTTCTGATGTTGCATCTGCCTCTTACCCCTTAAAATTCCCCCCCCCCCTTTTCCTCTCTTCATGGAGAAGTTATCTTTAGAGTTTGAGCTCCTCTTCTTCACTCTCTGGCATTGAATAAACATCTGTCTTGCTGGCACCAAACTCAGTTTCATAATTGACAGCATGACCCTGAGCAGGAAAGAACTTCTTGACCACCAGGCCAGGGGCTTTGATTCAGTTAGAGCTCCAAGGTTGGAGGTCAGGGTTGGGGCTCACATTTAACTTGTTAACAGGACGACTATTTTTGTTAAGCACAATTTCCTGTGCCAGGCACTTTTGAAGGCAAGAACTACAAAGAGCTTTGGGCACACAAGGATTTCATTCAAACCCCTACACTTAGAGACCAACACTCTGTGGCTTCCAGCAGCCCAAGGCCATGTTCCTGGAATGACCTAGCCTCCTTCTGCGTTCCTGTTGGAAAAGCTTAGTAGTGGTTGTGTCGACTGGAAAAAATGCACAGCCTAAAAGTTGAGAATTATGTTTTATTCAGCGGACTTAAGCCCAGGAGACAGCTTTTCAGATAACTCTGAGGGACTAGTCTGAAGAGGTAAGGGAGGAGCCAGGATATATAGAAGTTTTTGCATAAACAGAACAAAACAAAAATAAACAAAACAAAACTAGGGTAGTCAGAATATCAAAACATTGCTGCTAATTAAAGGAAAACAAACATCTCAGGAGAATGAATTTAGTGCTTTTCTATGTATGGGAAGGTGCAAGAATCTGGGCTCACTGAAATCATTCCTTTGATATGTACCTTAACTATCTAGGACCAGTATCTTGTTTTTCTCCCTCTTGAATCCCCTCTGGGTGCACAGCTACAGTGGCTGATGGCTTGATGGCCTCAACATCCTTCATCGACAGTTAGTTGTTTATTTGTTATTTACCTGAAATTCAAATTCAACTCAACTGAGCGTCCTGTGTTTTATCTGCCAGCCTACCTCAGGGCTCCTGTGTCTCAGGACCCTCCCAACTCCCAAACTTAATAAAGCAAGCATCAACTATCTCATAATTTATTTATAGTAAACTTGGATTATGTCTGTATGAGTTCCAAAAGGAAGACTATGATTTAGTGAGTTTTGTGGTTTTGATGAGACACTAAAAGTTTCTGAAGTTGGGAAAACCCCACAAAATGATACTTCTGAAGGAGACATGATTCATTTACAAACAAACCCATCAAAGAAATTACACTAAATTCAAAACCCCTCTGTGACTTGTATTACAAGATGCAATTGATCTTAATTGTATCAGAGAATCACACAGTTGGCTGGGTTCTCAAGCTAATATCTATCTGGCCCATCTCTTTGTGGCCAGGCAAGTTTCTCTCCAACAATCAATTAGGGTCCCCTAGACAGCAGTCACAGACACCCCTTCATTGTAGGTGGGGAGGAGGCCGTTTCGGCCCAAGTTGGCAGAGTAGGTAAGCTTTGGTGAAGCAGAGAAACAGAGGAAGACTATGGAGAGCCAAGCCCATGGAGAGCCAGCCCAGGAGGGTGTTTCTGCTCATGAATAAAAGAGCAGAGGAAAAACAGATCATCTTACTGATAAAGAGACTGGTGTTTCCAGAGTTGACTCAATGAGAACAAAGGAATGTGAGTATTTTCTGGCAACAACTGTGACTTTGTAAACAGAGACACGAGTAAGGGAAATGCGATGGTGATAACATTACTGTGTTCCTTTACTGACTAGCCCACCACCACTGATAAAAGCCATAATTTACACCCAAGCCCTAAGGAACGCTAAGCTTAAAAAAAAAAGTTCCATATTTGCACAGCCTCTTCACCTACTCTGTCTTAGTGAAGCTGCAGTCAGGATTCTTGGCTAGAGGCAGGAGGTAGGGCAAATGTTTTGTTATTAGCTGTCCCCTCCCCCGCACACTTGCTAAATGAAGCTGTTGAGGTTCAAAGACATCAAGGACCAGTTCAAGGTCACACAGGTAATAAGAGGGCAGAGATGGAACTCCAACCACGTCCTCTGACTCTGAGTAAGGAATTATTTCCTGAGCTGGAGGGCCTGCAGAGTTGGAGTAGAGCTGAGCTGGGGGCCGGGCAATAACTGTGACTTCTGAGTCCACAACTAACTGTGTTTCAATGCGGGAACACACAGGATTTGAGCACGTGCACACGAGTTCTTGTCACTGCAAAGTCCCCCTCGATTTAGCTCACACACAAGTCAGTTTATCATAAGCAGCCGGGTCACAAAACCCTATGGCAGGAAACACAATATTGCCAAGCCCCTGGGAATTTTACAGCTGCCGGGAAATGAGGCCTATCTGTGGCTTCATCATCTTTTATTTACATTCTCTTTGACCCTCCTCCCACCCTGCTTGCTTTGTTTTCCTCCATAGACTGCCTTCCTCCACTTACTCCTTGTCTTGCCCATGACCTTCAAAGGGGTGCCCCATCCCTGGGTCTTCAGGACATTTTGTCCCACCCTGCCCCGTCCTGGGGAAACAAATATGTCAGCACAGAGGTTGGGGAACAGACTCTAGAGAAAGATTGCTCGAGTTTGACTCCTGATTTATCATGTAACTTCTCTGTGTCGTTTCCTCATGTAGAAAAGGGAGCTAATAATGGCTTTGAACTCACGGAATACTGTGAGGAGTAAGTAAGATACTGTCCTTAAATACACAGCCTAGTCATGGCACACAGTACATGCTGGATAAATATAGCTATGTTGTTTTTATTGTGACAGAAACTCTGGTGTTTATAGCTCCTGGTTGAATACTTGCTCCAAGTCCCAATCTGACATTCTCAGTGGAACAGCCATTGACTGAACTCATCTTGTTATGTGAGGCTACACGTAACCAGGCTTCCTGTGAATTGGCTGCCCTGATCCAATTAACCCAGGCTGGAGGGTGGACTACGGCAGAACAAATATAGTTGACTCATCCACCACATCATCAGGGGCTGAACGGGAGGCAGCTTTCTTAGAAGGGGGTGTGAAAGTAGCCAGCCCCTGAAAGATACCTAATACCAAGCACGTGTGAGAATTTGTTCTGACAGTGAAGATCTAATTTTAATAAGCGGTTGCAGCCCCTGGGTTATAGCCACCCGCTTTTCCTTTCCCCATTTGGTCAAGATAAGGAATTCTTCCCCATCTCCATTCCACTTATACTTTCCTACATCCCAGCAATTCACAGACCCGACTCATATTTGTCAAATGCCTGCAGTGTATAAGGCACGGTAGCCTGCACTGTGTGTATTGTGAAGATGGTGGTGGTAGAGCCCGGTCCAAGGATGGTGTAAAGACCAATAAGGAGCAATTTCTGTCTATGCAGGTACTTGAAACCTCGTGGGCTTCACAAAATAACTCTAACCCAAGAGCATATATGATAAATATGATAATGGAGGCAAAAAGTGTTAATGCTACAGAAAGGGTAGATACATTCTGTCTGCTGGGGCTTTAAAGAAAGTCTTTGTGGAAAAAAAAAACAAACAAACAAGTGGAACCTAATTAAACTTACCAGCTTCTGCACAGCAAAGGAAACTATAAGTAAAACAAAAAGACAACCTATGGAATGGGAAAAAATTTTTGCAGATGAAACTGACAAAGGCTTGATCTCCAGAATATATAAGCAGCTCATACGACTTAATAAGAAACAACCAAACAACCCAATCCAAAATTGGGCAAACAACCTAAACAAGCAATTCCCCAAGGAAGAGATACAAATGATCAATAGGCACATGAAAAAATGCTCAATATCACTAATTATGAGAGAAATGCAAATCAAAACTACAATGAGGTATCACCTCATGCCAGTCAGAATGACCATCATTCAAAAATCCACAAATGACAGATGCTGGAGAGGCTGTGGAGAAAGGGGAACCCTCCTACACTGCTAGTGGGAATGCAGTTTGGTGCAGCCACTGTGGAAACAGTATGGAGATTCCTCAAAAGACTAGGAATAGATTTACCTTATGACCCAGGAATCCCGTTCCTGGGCTTATATCCAGAAGGAACCCTACTTCAGGATGACACCTGCACCCCAGTGTTCGTAGCAGCACTATTTACAATAGCCAAGACATGGAGACAGCCTAAATGTCCATCAACGGATGACTGGATAAAGAAGAAGTGGTATATTTCTACAATGGAATACTACTCAGCCATAAAAACTGACAACATAATGCCATTTGCAGCAACATGGATGCTCCTGGAGAATGTCATTCTAAGTGAAATAAACCAGAAAGAGAAAGAAAAATACCACAAGAGGTCACTCATATGTGGAATCTAAAACAAACAAACAAACCAACCAACAAACAAAGCATAAATACAAAACAGAAACAGACTCCTGGACATAGAATACAAATTTGTGGTTGCCAAGGAGGTGGAGGGTGGGAAGGGATAGACAGGATTTTAAAATTGTAGAATAGATAAACAAGGTTATACTGTATAGCACAGGGAAATACACACAAGATCATATGGTAGCTCACAGAGAAAAAATGTGACAGTGAATATACGTATGTTCATGTATAACTGAAAAATTGTGCTCTACACTGGAATTTGACACAAAATTGTAAAATGATTACAAATCAATAAAAAAAAAAAGTCTTTGTGGAGAAAGCCGTCTGGCCTGGTTGGTAAAAGATGAGAAGATATTTACCAATAAATGTGAATGAAAAGTATTTTATATACAGATTAAATAAATATCATGAATAGATTTGTAGAGATTAGATGTAGAGTCCACTGAGCCCACAGTTAATGGCCTGGTTTGGTCTGAGTATAGGTTATTTAGTCAGTGGGGAAGAATGTGTTACGTGTATAGAAACGTTGGCATCAGATTGTGATGGACTTTGATGCCAAGCTAAAGAGCTGACACTTAATTTTACAAACAAGTAGAACCTATAAAAAGAAAAGCCATAAAATATCCATCATCTAATTTTGTTTTTGTTTTATGTTGTTCTTGTTTTGTTGACTGTATGTATCGTAGAAGCATGTCCATTTCAGTGTATCTTGCCGTCAGCTCCTAGAAGACAGAAATTATACAGTAACTCATGTAGCCTAAGAATTCACCTTTGTACCTGCCGGGGGCTAATCTAAGCACTTGACTTGTATTATATCCTCATAGTAACCCTCTGAGGTAGGCACTATTACCTTCATTTAATACAATGAGGCTGGCACTGAGCAGAAAGCAACCTAGATAAGGTAATGGCCTGGAAAGTCATAAAACTGATACATGAACCAGTTGCCAAAACACAGCCTCCTTCTTAAGCTTACTGAATTGACACTGGAGGACAGAGTTTTGGATGAACTAGAAGAGGCAGCTTTATTTCTTTGTTGGACAAAGGAGGTCAAGTGGGCTAATACTTCCAAGACTGTGAGCCTGCTGAGGAGGGGAGGTGTGGGCAGGGGGTGGTTTATAGCAAAAGTTCAAGAAACAGGCCTAGTTTCCATAGAGATCACATACAGGGCAACAAATTGTCGAACCTCCACCTCCAGCTCCTCCTCCTTCACCTCCTCCTTCTCCTTCTCCACCTCTTCCTCCTCCTCCACATCCTCCTCCACCTCCACCTACTCCACCTCCACCTACTCCACCTCCACCAACTCCTCCTCCACTTCTTCCTCCTCCTCCTCCTCCTCCACCTCTTCCTCCTCCTCCTCAACCTCCTCCTCCTCCACCTCCTTCTCCTCCACCTCGTCCTCCTCCACCTCCTCCTTCTCCTCCTCCTCCACCTCCACCTACTCCTCCTCCACCTACTCCTCCTCCAGCAACTCACCCTCCACCTCCTCCTCCTCCACCTCCTCCTCCACATCCTGCTCCTCCTCCACATCCTCCTCCTCCACATCCTCCTCCTCCACATCCTCCTCCTGCTCCTCCACATCCTCCTACTCCTCCTCAACATCCTCCTCTTCCTCCACCACCTCCTCCTCCACCTCCTCCTCCTCCACTTCCTCCTCTTCCACATCCTCCTCCTACCCTCCTAGGGGAGGGTAAACAGTTAAACCAGTGCCTGCCCCGGCTTCAAGTATGGATGATGCTAGAAGTAGTAGGAATGAGGGGGGTAGCAGCCAGAAGCTCATGTTGTTCATACGGGGAAATGCTATGTCTGGGGCGCCAATCATTAAAGGAACCACTCAATTTCCGAAGCCCCCAAACATGATTGGTATGACTAATCCTCCTCCTCCTCCTCCACCTCCTCCTCCTCCACCTCCTCCTCCTCCTCCAACTCCTCCTCCTCCACCTCCATCTCCTCCACCTCCATCTCCTCCACCTCCTCATCCTCCACCTCCTCATCCTCCACATCATCATCCTCCACATCCTCCTCCTCCTCCTCCTCCACAACCTCCTCCTCCACCACAACCTCCTCCTCCACCACCTCCTCCTCCACCTCCACATCAACTTACTCCGCCTCCTCCTCCTCCACCTCCTCCTCCTCCACCGCCTCCTCCTCCACATCTTCCTCCTCCACATCCTCATCCTCCACATCCTCCTCCACATCCTCCTCCTCCACAAACTCCTCCACCTCCTCCTGCACCTCCACATCCACCTCCTCCACCTCCTCCTCTTCCACCTCCTCCTCCTCCTCCTCTTCCACCTCCTCCTCCTCCACCGCCTCCTCCTCCACATCCTCCTCATCCACATCCTTCTCCACATCCTCCTCCTCCACATCCTCCTCCTCCACATACTCCTCCACATCCTCCTCCTCCTCCACCTCCTCCTACCATCCTAGGGGAGGGTAAACAGTTAAACCAATGCCTGCCCCGGTTTCAACTATGCATGATGCTACAAGTAGTAGGAATGAGGGGGGTAGCAGCCAGAAGCTCATGTTGTTCATACGGAGAAATGCCATGTCTGGGGTGCCAATCATTAAAGGAACCAGTCAATTTCCGAAGCCCCCAATCATGATTGGTATGACTAATACTCCTTCTCCACCTCCTCATCTTCCACCTCCTCCTCCCCCACCTCCTCCTCCTCCTCCCCCACCTCCTCCTCCCCCACCTCCTCCTCCTCCCCCACCTCCTCCTCCTCCCCCACCTCCTCCTTCTCCTCCTCCACACCTCCTCCACCTGCTCCTCCTCCACCTCCTCCTCCTCCACATCCTCCTCCTCCTCCACATCCTCCTCCTCCTCCTCCTCCACCACCTCCTCCTCCACCTCCTCCTCCTCCACCACCTCCTCCTCCACCTCCACCTCCTCCTCCACCTTAACCTTCTCATCCAACTCCACCTCCTCCACCTCATCCTCCTCCACCTCCTCCTCCTCCAGATCCTCCTCCTCCTCCGCCTCCTCCTACCCTCCTAGGGGAGGGTAAACAGTTCAACCAGTGCCTGCCCCGGCTTCAACTATGGATGATGCTAGAAGTAGTAGGAATAAGGGGGGGAGCAGCCAGAAGCTCATTTTTTTCTATGGGGAAATGCCATGTCTGGGGAGACAATCATTAAAGGAACCAGTGAATTTCCGAAGCCCCCAATCATGATTGGTATGACTAATCCTCCTTCTACACCTCCTTCTCCTCCTTCTCCTCCTCCACCTTCTCCAGCTCCTCCTCCACCTCCACCTCCTCCTTCACCTCCACCTCCTCCTCCTCCCCCACCTCCTCCTTCTCCTCCTCCCCCACCTCCTCCTCCTCCTCCGCCACCTCCTCCCCCTTAACCACCTCCACCACCTCCACCTCATCCTCCTACACCTCCTCCTCCTCCACATCCTCCTCCTCCTCCACATCCTTCTCCTCCTCCTCCACATCCTCCTCCTCCTCCACCTCCTCCTACTCAACCTCCACCTCATCCTCCTCCACCACCTCCTCCTCCACCTCCTCCTCCACCTCCTCCTCCTCCACCTCCACCTGCCCCTCCAACTCCTCCTCCGCACCTCCTCCTCCTACTCTCCTCCTCCACCTCCTCTTCCTCCTCCACCTCCTCCTCTACATTTCCTCCTCCCTTGCCACCTCTGCCTCCTCCTCAACGTCCTCCTCCTCCACATCCTCCTGCTCCTCCACATCCTCCTCCTCCTCCACATCCTCCTCCTCATACTCCTCCAACTCCTCCACCTCCTCCTCCTCCTCCTCCACCTCATCCTCCTCCTCCACTTCCTTCTCCTCATCCTCCACCTACTCCTCCTCCTCCTCCTCCAGCTCCTCCTCCTCCACCTCCTCCTCTTCCACCTCCTCCTCCACCACATCCTCCTCCATCACATCCTCATCCTCCTCCTCCTCCTCCTCCTCCGCCAGCTCCTCCTGCTACACCTCCTCTTCCTCCTCCACCTCCTCTTCCTCCTCCACCTCCTCCTCTACATTTCCTCCTACCTTGCCACCTATGCCTCCTCCTCCATGTCCTCCTCCTCCACATCCTCCTGCTCCTCCACATCCTCCTCCTCCTCCTCCACATCCTCCTCCTCCTCCACAACCTCCTCCTCCATCTCCTCCTCCTCCACCGCCTCCTCCTCCACATCTTCCTCCTCCACATCCTCATCCTCCACATCCTCCTCCACATCCTCCTCCTCCACAAACTCCTCCACCTCCTCCTCCACCTCCACATACACCTCCTCCACCTCCTCCTCTTCCACCTCCTCCTCCTCCACCGCCTCCTCCTCCACATCCTCCTCATCCACATCCTTTTCCACATCCTCCTCCTCCACATCCTCCTCCACATCCTCCTCCTCCTCCACCTCCTCCTACCCTCCTAGGGGAGGGTAAACAGTTAAACCAATGCCTGCCCCGGCTTCAACTATGGATGATGCTAGAAGTAGTAGGAATGAGGGGGGTAGCAGCCAGAAGCTCATGTTGTTCATACGGAGAAATGCCATGTCTCGGGCGCCAAACATTAAAGGAACCAGTCAATTTCCGAAGCCCCCAATCATGATTGGTATGACTAATACTCCTCCATCTCCTCCTCATCTTCCACCTCCTCCTCCCCCACCTCCTCCTCCTCCTCCCCCACCTCCTCCTTCTCCTCCTCCACACCTCCTCCACCTGCTCCTCCTCCAACTCCTCCTCCTCCACATCCTCCTCCTCCTCCTCCACCACCTCCTCCTCCACCTCCTCCTCCTCCACCACCTCCTCCTCCACCTCCTCCTCTACCTTAACCTCCTCATCCAACTCCACCTCCTCCACCTCCTCCTCCTCCGCCTCCTCCTACCCTCCTAGGGGAGGGTAAACAGTTCAACCAGTGCCTGCCCCGGCTTCAATTATGGATGATGCTATAAGTAGTAGGAATGAGTGGGGAAGCAGCCAGAAGCTCATTTTTTTCTATGGGGAAATGCCATGTCTGGGGAGACAATCATTAAAGGAACCAGTGAATTTCCGAAGCCCCCAATCATGATTGGTATGACTAATCCTCCTTCTCCACCTCCTTCTCCTCCTCTACCTCCTCCTTCTCCTCCTCCCCCACCTCCTCCTTCTCATCCTCCCCCACCTCCTCCTCCTCCTCCGCCACCTCCTCCCCCTCAACCACCTCCTCCACCTCCACCTCATCCTCCTACACCTCCACCTCATCCTCCTACACCTCCTCCTCCTCCACATCCTCCTCCTCCTCCACATCCTCCTCCTCCTCCTCCACATCCTCCTCCTCCTCCACCACCTCCTCCTCAACCTCCACCTCCTCCTCCTTCACCACCTCCTCCTCCTCCCCTATCACCTCCTCGTCCACCTCCTCTTCCACCTCCTACTCCACCTCCTCCTCCACCTCCTATTCCTCCTCCACCTCCTCCTTTACATTTTCTCCTCCCTTGGCACCTCTGCCTTCTCATCCACGTACTCCTCAACCAAATCCTCCTCCTCCACATCCTCCACATCCTCCTCGTCCACATCCTAGACATCCTCCTCCGCCACATCCTCCTCCTCCACCACCTTCTCTCTCCACATCGTCCTCCTCCACCACCTCCTCTTCCTTCACCACCTCCTCCTCCTCCTCCAACTCCTCCTCCTGCACCACGTCCTCCACCACCTCCTCCTCATCATCCACCTCCTCCTCCTTCACGTCCTCCTGCTCCATATCCTCCTCCACATCTTCCTCCTTCTCCACCTCCACCTCCATCTCCTCCTCCTCCACATCCTCCTCCTCCACATCCTCCTCCTACTCCTCCACATCCTCCTACTCCTCCTCAACATCCTCCTCTTCCTCCACCACCTCCTCCTCCACCTCCTCCTCCTCCACCTCCTCCTCTTCCACATCCTCCTCCTACCCTCCTAGGGAAGGGTAAACAGTTAAACCAGTGCCTGCCCCGGCTTCAACTATGGATGATGCTAGAAGTAGTAGGAATGAGGGGGGTAGCAGCCAGAAGCTCATGTTAT